>NC_090804.1:35952061-36252061 GCF_036512215.1 Solanum lycopersicum
TAAAGTATGGAATTTACTTTGAAAAGCCTTATGCACATTCAAGAAGATCATACAAATCATTCAGAAATATTCATGAAGTCATAATAATGTACATCACAACACCAACAATGCTAAGTCTAGTTATGTCAACATGCATATAATATACTTGAACACATTGTCAAAGAAACTCAATCAAAAAGTAATAATAGCAACAAGCAAATATAATAGTTTATTACAACATAACCAAAGCAAGACAATTATCCATGAACCCTCATTAAGTGAACAACTACAATGTCTAAGAAAATCCCCATAACCTAACTCAATCAAGTAATCCCAATAATAACCATGACTAATATTGAACTTCACATAACATCTAATTTGGGAGTACATATCATCATACATTAGAAATAGAAACCAAAAGATGTTCATAAGTGAAGCAAGTCATTATCTAGTACCATCAATGTTAAAGATCATCACATACATAACATGTAAAATTATAAGCATATTCATATATAAAAAAACCTTCTAAAGCATCATTCAAGTAAAACTAGTGCAAGCCATAGGTAGAGTCCCATATCCATACCTAAGCTAAGTAAAAACTTCTAAGTCACCCTCATTTGTTTTTACTTCATTACTTCATTTTAGTTTAGAGAACACATGACTTAACAACCATAGACCACAAGAGATTGGTGTTGAATCTGGTGTTGTTAATCTTTACAACAATGGAAGGTGTTTTACCGGCCAAAGTAACACCAAAAAGAAATGTAGTTTTGTAGGTGGATCCATGGAGGCAACATAGTTCAAGAACTAATAGATAAATATGAACTCTCTACATGCCACTTGGAAATTGGAGCCTCAACTCATGGGAATCCATAGGATATGTATCCCTCATATGGTTGTCAACACCTTAGGTTGAACTATAGTGTGAATCTTCCTCTATGGAAAGTCAACACCTACTATTGTAAAGTTCTCTCGGTACTATGCTAAGTCCGTTTTTGAAATGTCTTTAATGTATTTATTAGTAATAATTTCTAAATGTAGGTCATATGATATATTCATTGTATAATAATCATCATCATAGCTCAATAAGAATTACACTAGTGTAGTATTTTCATTACTTTTCACATAAGTGAGGTTAGCACATTTACATAATCACATCATGATAAGACACACTTTTAGTTATTACCATCCTTATAACATATACATCTTAGACAACACCACACAAAAAACAATAGTCAAGACATATTAATTTACCATTATACAAATCTTTTCAATCAAATACAAGGTATACCTCAATGCAACATCATCACTTAAATAACAATTAACGACAATTGGAGTACAGAGTTCAGATCACAAGACTTACAAAGTATGCTTCATAATCCATCATCAAGGTCTTACCATAAACACTTAGATAAACCCAATAAGGGTGTAATAACATCACATACAAATAATCAACATTAAAAAAAAGCCAATAGAATCACTACATCTCAATCCATCGCTACTTCATAGCTAAAATAAGAGATATAGGTCAAAGTCACAAACTAGATAAATTACTCAAGAATTAGCATAATAGGACTTAAATTCATCTTAAAATATTTGTAGTTTATACAATAATATCACAGTAGAGTAATTCAACCAATAACAAAGTCAATTAACATCAAGACAACAACCTAGGGTTAAGGGCAATATGTCATCTTCTATAAACAAGACCACTCCATCAAGAAATAGAATAATAGAGTTATAATACATGTTAATATATTCATAATATACAAAAGAAATAAAAAAACAAAGCAATTCAGCAGATCAATTTCGAGATTGTGAATGACCAACTTGAATATCAAACATTTGAAATCAATTTGACGGAACGATTCGGGGAAATAAGTCCCAAAGTTGAAAAGAATCCCATAAATTATTTTTTGATAAATATTTATGGAGAAAAATTTGTTATTGAAGCCTTAGAAAGCCTTTAAATTTTATCTTCTATGGTGTTCTTGAACAGTGGAGAGAAAAAAAAGAGAAAAGGAAGAGATTTTGGGTTTGGGGAATTAGTAGAGCTTAGGTTAGTCTAATTAGATTGCGATCTTTATATAGGTTGTTAATGAAATTAAATATACCTTCCCTAACCCCTAATTAAACTCCAAACTAAGCTAACTATTTAAATGAATTAAATAAAATGTGTTGTAAAATAGTGGCTTCACAGACGGGACCACGATGGATGAATCGTGCGTCCATCGACGAGAACTTTTCACCTTCGAGATGCACAGTTGTTGATAAGATTGGAGACATTTAATTTGAAGGCTTCCAATGCATTTTCGGTCAACACCCTTTCTATTGGACAATGGATCGTGGTTTGATCCATTGGTTTACACTTCCTTGGGCATCCTTTGACCAAACATTTCTAGGGTCCTCCTCAAAGGCCCTTAGTTTTTCCTTGGGGAGTCACACTGACGTTTCTAGTTTGAATCAAATTAACACATGTTAGATATCCTTCAACCAAAATGCATCAATTTCCGACTACGAAATGCTAGTTAAATAGGCTAAGGTATGATAGTACCTCATTGACTAGTTTCTGGACGTCATGAATGTTACTGACGTTTTGATTACAAGACTTTCCAAATGACTTTTATTCATTAAAATCGACGTTAAAAAGTTTCTAAACATTTTTACAGTCATGTTGGGCTTTAGAACACGTCTTAGACATTCGAAGTGTTACAGTTAACCCCAATGTGTTCTTGAATGTGCATAAGAATTTCAAGAAAGGTAACTTAGAATGAATTTTGAACAAATTTCCCTTTTATCATGTCTTATATGTCGACATGCATACATTTAATAATAGGTATAAGTGGTGTACTAAAAAATTTTTATATATTTACGTATGTTTCTGTCATTTAGTTCTTAGATGGTAGATTGAAAAACACATGGATCCTATTTCCCAAGTATTTGTAGGTCCTCATGTTCAGGGATTATACCATGCTTAACAAATGAGCATTAATGTTTTATTGTCTTACAGTCATTGTGCATTCCATAACTATTTCGATATTGATGTAAGCCGATGTTTTTATGTTGACTTTGTATTGGCTATGTAAAAGATTTGTACTCATATAGATGGTTCAATATGAGACGAAGTGTTAGACTAATTCTTATTTATCGATTGTGTTTTCTAAAAGAGAAGCCTATGTAAGTTTCCTATGTGACGAATCTATTTAAAATCAATATGTAGTATGTGAGAGGTCTTTGTAAACTTCAATATACAGATGTATGTATGAATATTTTTAATTCATTTTCATATTTTGCTTATGATATATACTAATGAATGCTAAGAGGCTAGTCTTAGTCCTCTTTGAGGAGGACGATGCATTTTACGGCTAGGGGTGCTCCACGATCACTATAAAGTTCATATCTGATCTTGAGGTTAAAGAAATCTTTGCATTGATGTGTCATTAAGCCACATCAACCTATGCCTTGTCCATGGGTACGAAACGCACCACACTCATGAATTAGAGGCTATGTGATACTTAAGAACTCTCTGTTATTTGTAATCTTGAAATTCATACCTTATGTGTCATAACACTATCTGTCTCTATTTCTTATAATCCTTTTCTTGTGAATATAGTATAAGACTAGAAGATTCAAAGCGGCAAGAACAGAGGAGGAAGGTTTTGTTAATGGGGGAGCTCCTCCCCAAGATAACTAAGTCCCTCCATAAGACAACCATGTGCCTCCATAAGTCCAAGCTCCGGTGATTCCTCTACCTATGACAGATGCAGAGATAAGGTCCCTATTATTTGCTTTGGCTAATGCAAGAACTACACAATCTCAAGTGGTAGCCAAGCCAAAACCATGATTGCTCAGGCAAATTAGGAGGTTTGACCTCGTTTTTAACCAAATAATAGAACTAAAACTTCCCATTTGAGGGAATTCATGAGGATGCAACCCTCAGAAGTTCTATGTGTAAAAAGTGAATGAAGATCCCAATAATTCATTGATGAGATCTACAATATGCTCTATGCCATGCGATTGACTTCAAATTAAAAGGCCAAGCTAGCTTCCTACAAACTAAAGGATGTAGATAAAACATGGTACACCCAATAGAGAGATAGTAAGGCCTTGAAAGCAGGTCCTATCACTTGGGAAGTGTTTAGAAGGGATTTCCTTGATCGTTTATTTCCTACATAGAAAAGGGAGGAGAAAGTTCAAGAATTCATCCACCTTGGCCAAGGTGTTATGAATGTGTATGAATTCTCATTGAAGTTTACTAAGTTGTCCAAATATTCTATTTCTTTTGTGTCTAACCCAAGGGATGAGATTAGTAGATTTACCGAGGGAGTGTCCAATCATTTCAGTGAAGAGTGTCCTTAAGCGATGATCCCTGGCAATTAATTTTTTTTAATGTTGTGGTTCATGCACAAAAATTTTAAATGACTCAACACAAGAGGAAGCATAGAGAAATTAAGAGGGAAAATTGTTATGAGGTAGGTATGTCCAAGAGTAGGCTTGAGGTTAAATACAAGAGTAGTTCAAAAACGGGTTTCCAACAAAATTCCTTCCAAGTTAACAAAGGTTCGTGATGATAGGGTGTCCAACCCATGTTTCAAAAGGAAATAAGAAGAAATACACGTAGTAGGAAACGAACTTGTTTGAAGTGTTGTAAGATGCATTGGGGTGTGTGTCTATTTGTGACGGAGAATTTCTTTTGGAGTAGAAAGAGTTGGCACAAGTTCAGAGATTTCTCTAATGTGAAGAGTAAAGAGAAAGAGAGTGGTATATCTCATGCAAATGCTAGTAGTTCCGGACCTCCAAAGATAAATCACTTTTATGTTGTCCACTCTAGGGATGACAACGAGGAGTCTCGCGATGTAGTCATCGGTATGTTGGAAGTCTTCTCTATTGATGTTTATGCTATATTACATCCTAGTGATACCTTGTCATGTCTTACTTTTTTAGTAGACAAATTTTTTTCTGTTCTACCAAATATTTTGATTCAAGCATTTTCAATTAATATCACAACGGATTACTGTGTTGTGGATAGAAGAGTCATTACAAGTTATCCTATATCTTTTCCTAATATAGTTATATGGGTGGATTTGGTAGAACTTTATGTGTTTCATTTTGATGTTATTTTGGGAATGGATTGATGGCATGCTTGTTTTGCTTCCATTGATTGTCGGACGAGGGTAGTCAAGTTCATCTTTCCTAATGAACCCGTGTTAGAGTTTAAGCGGGGTAACTCAACTCCTAGAGGTCGTATAATTTATTTTAAAGATTGTAAAATAATCTCCAAACGGTGTCTTCAGCATATTGTTAGAGTCAAAGATCTTAAACAGATATTCCCCCTATTGAGTTGGTCACGTAGTGAAGAACATTCAAGAAGTCTTTCCCAATGACTATTGTCAACTCAATATGGTCTCAATCAAGAACAAGTATCCTCTTTCTCGCATTGACAACTTTTTTTATAAACATCAAAGGTGGGAGGGTACTTTTCTAAGATTGACATAAGATCAGGGTATCACAAAATAAGGGTGAGAGGTGAGGATGAGCCTAAAAGAGCATTTCAAACTAGATATGGTCAGTAATATTCTTTTGTCTCACTAATACCCTGATGATTTTATGGCCTCATGATCATAGTGTTTTGAATTTACATAGGTTCATTTGCCATCGTCTTCATTGACGATATCTTGGTATATTCGAAAAATAAGGTTGAACACATGGATCATTTGAGAGATTTATTACACTTCCTTAAGGAACACCAACTATTTTCCATGTATAGAAGGTGTGAGTTTTAGTTCATATCAGTAGGGTTACTTTGTCATATTATCTCATATAAGGGTCTAGAGGTTGATCGAAATAAAACTGAGTAGTTAAAAAATTTCCTAGACCATTGAGTCAAACAAACACTAGGAGTTTCTTGGGTTTGGGTAGGTACTACAGAAGGTTTGCGGATGGTGTTGCGTCCAGTGCTTCTTCTTTGTCTACCTCGACCAAAAAGACTATATTTGAGTGGTCTGAGGAATGTGAAAAGAGCTTCAAAATTTTGAAAGATAGGATTACCTTTACTTCACTGTTGACTTTTTCTGAAGGTACTCAAGGCATTTGGTATATTGTGATGCATACCACATGTGTTTGGGGTTATGCAATATTGGAAGTTACTATTCGGTACCTCTAGTTAACTCCATGTGCATGAGAAGAATTACCCAACACACGATTATGAAATAGCGGCCATAGTGTTTGGCTGAAAAATATGGAGACATTACTTGTATGGTTTTCATGTAGATTTGTATACCAAGCATAAGAGTCTTCATATGCGTTTACTGAGTAGAAGTTAAATCTCTGACAATGAAAATGGTTCGAATTCTTCAATGAATATGACATGAGTGTTCTTTACCACCCTGTTAAAGCTAATGTTGTCGTAGATGCTTTAAGTCTTATGACCATGGGTAGTTTGTCTCATGTAGAAGAAGGCAAGAAAAACCTTGTTAATGATGCTAATAAGTTTTCTAGATTGGGTGTTTTGTTGGATGATTCCCCAAATAATGGTTTTGTTGTTTAAAATAATTGCGCGTCATCCATAGTTTTTAAGGTGAAATCCAAAAAACATCTTGATCTACTATTGATAGAGTTGAAGGATTTGATACTTAGCAAGTTTAATAAGTCATTCTCCAATGTGGGGATGGCATGCTAAGTTTCCAAAATAGATTATGTGTACCAAATGTTGATTATTTTAGGAATAGGGTGTTATAGTAATGTCATGGTTTGTTATATTCTATCCATCCAGGTTCAACCAATATGTATTGTTACCATAGAGATGTACATTAGTGGGATGGACTAAAATGATACAAAGCGATGTTTGTACCCAAGTATCTTCATTTCCAACCAGTGAAACCCGAGCCCCGAAATCCTGGTGGTCTAATCAACGAAATGGGTGTTCTTATTTGGAAGTGGGACGAAATCAACATGGACATTGTATCTTGTTTGCCTCGGACTAGGAGTCAAAAGGACTCAATTTGGGTGATAGTGTTTATATTAGCAAAATCCACTCACTTTGTCCCCTTGAAGTCATCTTATTCGGTGGAGGATTATGCATGAATTTACATTAATGAGATTGTTATTCTTCATGGGAATCATTGAAGGAAATTCCGCATGGTGTGATGTTGATATCTTATATTTGGTAAATTGTGATTAGAGATGCTATGTGTAATTCCATGTTGTTATAATGATTTGAGTTTTAACAAACGTTGACTATTTATGTTGTCGGTTGGGATGCAAATATTGAGTCTATCCTATCCCTACAAGAGATTTTAGTGTTATTCGGGGAAAAATATTCCTAATGCGGTTATGTTTTAGCACACGGAAAGTTCATGACCTAATCTAGACCCTCACATGTTGAATTACGGTTGTTAAAACTGTTTTAAGGCATAAAATAATGTATATATACCATTTAGAAAGTTTTGGAGTCAAAACATCAACGAACGTCCATGATGTCCAGAGACTAGTGAAATAGGTGCCAGCATGCCAATGCATGTTTCATGGGATTTTTGAAGTTGGAATTAAGTGAACTTAAGTTGATATGTGTTACGCAAGTATTAAAGTTTTTTTCGGCTCAAAACATCCCTGTAAGATTCCCTAAGGACCACCTTAGGATCAATTAAGAAGGACCCTTCCAAATTGACCAAAAACTATCATATGAGAGTGGCAACCTACTAGCCAAACGGCAGATTGCCGTCTAGAAGAGGAGTATTTAATGCAATCCACAGGTGGAGACTAAGTCATTCAATATGGTTCGTGTAGGTTGCGTCGCTCACCTACGGACTGTTGGTCGGGGTCTCGTAGGTCAGGTCTTGTATGGGCTATCCAATTTTAATGAAGTTATTTATTTAGTTAATTACTTAGGAATTAAATTAGAGGTTAAGAGGTGTTTGGTTTAGTTAGTTAGGAGAATATAAAATTCCTAACACTCTTTAAACTAACCTAACACTATTCAATTCCCAAACTCAAATCCTCTTCCTTCTCTCTACTTTTTCTCTTTCAAAGAAGACTCCATTGATACCAAGATCAAAGGGAATTAGGGTTTCAATAAAATCATTTCTCTCCATTAATCTTCGGGGATTAAAAAGGTATAGAAACTCTTCACCTTTGGAACTCCTTTTCCCAAAGGGTTTTATAATTAATTTTCAAAATTTGGGAAAAAGATCTATTTCATAAGTAATCTGAAATTGATGTTACAAATTGTATTGTTCTTGATTGATTTTTATTATTATGAATGTATTATTATTGTTTATTTTTTAATTATGGTATTTCTTGATGTAAGACCAAGTTCTATGAAAAAACATCATAAATTGACCCAATTTCCGTAACCTTAGGCGATGAATTCATATTGAATTGGTTAGTGAAGATGAAATTTACTTAGTTATTGTGTTAACTACTATTATGAGATGTTATTAAGAATATTAATGTATTAATATGGTTTATCGATGGTAAACCATCGTAGAAGGCTTGTGAAGGTTAATTGGTAGGACCTATGATCTCAAACCATCTCTTCAGTTGTGATAACTTATACATAATGATGATGTTTAATTGAAGTGTTTATTGCGATTATAATATATAGGTGATGGTTTAATGAATGTAATTGAAGTGTCTTGACAATGGTAATTGTGATATTTTTTTTAAGGAATAATTATATAAGGATGATTGTGAACCACTTATGTGCCTTATTACGATATGATGATGATAATTTTAATCTCACAAATGATGTTTTGAAATGAAAGGACGTAGTTATGGAATTACTAATTATATAATGATGATTTTATACAAGGGCTTTAGTCTCTTATGACCTATACTAAGCTATGATTAATAATAAATGCTTAAAGCAATTCAAAAAACGGACTCTAGCTTAGCACCGACTGAACTACTAGTAAGGAGTGTCCCTTCCCAAGTGTTTTCAAATTATGCCTTAAAATAGTGTTTCTTATCTTAAAAAAAGGTTACAAATTCAATTCGGATGTGTTAGGGAAAAATGTCAACAAACAACCACGACGTTAGGAGACTAGTGTGCCTTGGGGTGTTTTAACAAGTTTAAAGATTCGGATTGATGTCAAATATTGTAAAGCAACATGGAATACATGTTAGAGAGTGTTAAGGGTTGAAATATCTGGGTACGACTTCGAAAGAACCACCCTATCTGTCCTTGCAGAGGACCCAACAGTTGACCATGAAAGCCTGTCAAAAAGAATGTCAACCACGAGGGAGAAATGATAAACCATGTATGGGTTGACGCCCCATCGATTAGTCTATTTGGTAAAAACATAGAATACTCCCAAGAAGGTCTTTAAATAAAGTCTCTCAAACAAATCACCATGACCAGTACGGTCCATGGTCTGGTCGACTCTCCGTGGAAGGGGTTCGATCCATTGGACACCTACTCTCTACTATATTATTGTTATGGTTAGGGAAATTATTTGAATAGTTTATTAGTGGTTAAGGGGTTGTTGAATTAACTAGTGAAGTACTATAAATAGTCTATAGAACATTAAACTAAACTAACTCTTCTAAAATCCCAAAATCCACTTGGGTCAAACTTCCCAATAGTTTTTTTCTCCCAACTCAAACCTCAATTTAAGACACACGAGAACTTCAATAAGAGGACGAATTTACCAAGGATTCCAATTCAAAACAAACTCAAATTCATAGTAATCAACCTTAAGGTATGGTGTTTCTCATTCATGGGACTTTTTTCCCAAGAGGCTCCTCCAAAAGAGTACTTAAAAACATCCCCAAGACAAGGGTTTGTATCTAGACATCTGTCCTCTTTTAAAAACGAAGTTGTTATTAAATTGTGATGAATTATTATCATTTATTTATTTTTTACCATGTAATTATGGAAACTTGTCGGTAATACTTGAGATTTCCCATTTGAACCTTGTTCTTCACTAAATTCACTTATCCTCGAACTTGTACGCTAATTGTGCAATAGTGATAAGTATATGGATTGTGTAGAATGATATTATCCATACATTCCTTCTTTAATTTAACTTTTTTTGCATTGGGTATTTATTCTTGGGTAATGGAAGTGTGAATGGCCATGATATAGCAAGAATTTATATTGGTTTGTTCTTTCTTGAATTCAATATGAATGATTAGTTACTTAGATAGTGATGCTCTGTAATGACCTATTTAGTCGTTTTGAGCAGCAGATTTCAATTTTGGAAAAACTGGCAGAAGCGACGGACCCCACGACGGACCGTCATGGGCACGACGGACCGTCATGGGCACGACGGACCGTCATGGGCACGACGGACCATCGCAGGGTCTCGTTTCAAAACACTTAGAAAATCTGAAATTGGGTACTGAAAATCGACTCTCTGAACTTCGTAACGGAATGGCAGGACGGACCGTCACAGACCCTTCAGAGAAATTGAGTCTTTGAAGTTTGTGATGGAGCAGCAGGACGGACCGTCGCAGGCGCGACGGGCCGTCAAAGACTGCGTAATCCCAGTCTGTGTCAGATTTCTTGATACGTTTTAAGGGATATTTTTGACTATTCCTGCTTTAATTATAAAGTTAGAGGGTTAATGTTAATAAGTCTAATTATTTGGGGGGTTAAAAGAGGTAACCTTAAGTTAATTAGTGGGTCATTATTGCCATCTTTCATTCTTAATTACATACTAATTAGGGTAAATGAAAGAGGGTTTGAATAAGAAAAATAAAAGAACAGAAAGAGAGAGAAGGGAATCGATAAAGAGAGAGACGATCGTGAAGGGGAAAAACACAAAGCTTTGGGAATATTTGCTTGCTTGATCACGAATCTTCACTGGAGGTAGGTTACGGTTTCTCTTACGATATTTGTAGTAAACTCTTAATAGCGAATGATATGTATTGATAATATTGTAAACCCTGCTATGTGCTTAATTGTATGCTTGCATTAACGTAATTATATAATTGTGATTATAAAAGCATGATGAAGTTATTGAATCCCAAATCTTGCAAAAACTTAATCTACTTTGTCAATGATGATGTCTTGGTATAAAAGAAGGCTTGATAAACGAAAGTAGTGAGATTAGGGGATCGGGTGCCACGTTCCAGTACCAAGATAGTATATGAGGATTGGAGTGTCACGTTCCGACACCAGGATAGAATATGGATCGGGTGCCACATTCCGGTACTAGGATAGAATGAGGATCGGAGTGTCACGTTCCGACACCAGGATAGTATATGGATCGGGTGCCACGTTCCGGTACCAGGATAGAATATGGATCGGGTGCCACGTTCTGGTACCAGGATAGAATGAGGATCAGAGTGTCACGTTCCGACACCAGGATAGTATATGGATCGGGTCACGTTCCGATAATAGGATAGAATATGGATCGGGTGTCACGTTCCAACACCAGGATAGAATGAGGAGCCGAGTGTCACGTATCGACACGAGGGGAATAAAGATAATGAATCTTGAAAGATGATAATATATTCAAATCTAATGAACTTAATTCCCAAACGAGTATGATGAGGAGTCGTGAGTCCTCATTGATGTGCTTGGTGTTGTAACCAAGGGTTATGGTAACTGTAAATGCTGCATGCTAAGGATATTAGTTGATTTTATGATATTGCTTAATATATACTGTTTTCTATTTTGAGTTGGCCGATGATATCTACTCAGTACCCGTGTTTTGTACTGACCCCTACTTTTATTGTTTTCTTCTTTGTTATTTGTGGAGTGCAGCAAACGTGCCATCGTCTTCGACTCAACCGCAACTCTAGCCAGTCTTCGTCACACCGGATCTTCAGGTTGAGCTAATGCTTCTAGCTTGGACTGGATCTTCTCCTTCATGTCTTGATGCCTTGAACTTCCGACATGGACTAGCTTTTATTTGATTTAGCTTCTTAGAATACTCTTAGTTTAGTAATTTGATCATAGATGTTCTTGTGGTGATGACTTCAAGATTTTGGGGATAATAATAGTTATTGATTTTATTAATGAGTTTAAGTCTTACGCATTACTTTCTGTTGATATTATATTGAAATGTTAAGGTTTAGATTGGTTGGTTCGCTTACATAGGAGGGTAAGTGTGGGTGCCAGTCGCGGCCCGGATTTGGGTCGTGACAAACTTGGTATCAGAGCATTAGGTTCGTTGGTCTCATCACACAAGAACGAGTCTATTAGAGTCTTAAGGAACGGTAGGGGGACGCCTTTACTTTTCTTTGAGAGGCTATAAGACTTTAGGAAAAATTCCATTCTTTCTTTCTTTATTTCGTGCTACTACTTGAATCCAATTGGTATCTAGGTGATACAAATTGGTATCTGACCATCTTCACTCTCTTTCGCAGATGGTTAGACCTAGAACAACGACTACGCCAACACCAACACCAGCACCGGCGGGACAGGGTGCGTCTGAGCCAGCCACTGGGGCTGTAGCTCGAGGAAGAGCAGCGGCAAGAGGCCGTGGTAGAGGTCGTGGGAGGACGTCCTCTAGGGGAAGAGGGCGAGCACCTAGTCCATCTGATACTAGGGCAGTGACTCCTCCACCGAATGAGGAGGTAATAAGAGAAGGGGAGGATGGGGAAAATGAACAACTGCAGAATGAGGGATTGCCACCCCAGCCTACCCCAGAGATGATAAATAAGGTGCTCGCTTATCTTAGTGGGTTGTCCGATTAGGGTCAGGCACCTCCAGTGTTTTCTGCACCAACACCTCCGGTTTCAGAGGTACAACATGCAGCCACTATGGCTCCTCGTATGGATGCCTCATTGGACAAAGGCACGTTTCCACGTCTAACTACTGGGCCTATAATGACAAATGATCAGCATGAACTTTTCAGTAAGTTCTTGAAATTTAAACCTCCAGTCTTCAAGGGTGCGGAATCTGAGGATGCTTACAATTTTCTGGTTGACTGTCATGAGCTACTACACAAGATGGGTATAGTAGAGCGGTTTGGTGTTGAGTTCGTGAGTTATCAGTTTCAAGGGAACGCCAAAATGTGGTGGCGGTCGCATGTTGAGTGTCAACCAACAGAGGCACCACCTATGACTTGGGCCTCATTCTCTAGCTTGTTTATGGAGAAGTATATCCCCCAAACTTTGAGGGATAGGAAAAGGGATAAGTTCTTGAGCTTAGAGCAAGGTAGGATGTCGGTCAATGCATATGAGGCTAAGTTTCGTGCATTATCCCGGTATGCCACCCAACTATGTTTCAGTCCACAAGAGCGGATTCACCGTTTTGTGAAGGGGTTGAGATCAGAGTTGCGGATTTCAGCTTTACAAGTAGCGGCTACTGCGAAATCTTTTCAAGAAGTGGTAGATTTCGTAATAGAGGTAGAGGGAGTGAAGCCAGATGACTTCACCATGGCAACTACATCAAAAAGGTTTCGAAAGGGAGGTGAGTTTTATGGTTCTTACTCTAGAGGACAAGGTTCCGGAGGTTACTCAGTCCGACCAATTCAGTCTTCACTACAGACTGTAGTTGGGGGTCCACCTCCGACCGGTCAACACTTCTCTGAGAGACCTATGCATGAACCCAGAGAGTGCTATGGATGTGGGGAGATTGGACATATTAAGAGATATTGTCCAAAACAGAGTTACAGACCTCCAAATGTTAGAGGTAGAGGTGGTCATGGTAGAGGCCGTTATTTTGGAGGACGTGGTGGTCGAGGTAATGCTGGTCACCAGAACGGTCGAGGTGATGGGCAACCTGTAGCCACTACATCAAAACATGGTAGGGGCAACGGAAAGACGGGTGAGAGGGCCCAATTCTATGCTTTCCTTGGGAGGTCTGAAGCGGAGACATCTGATGCTGTCATCACAAGTAATCTTCAGGTTTGTTATTGCATGGCTTCTGTATTGTTTGATCCTTGATCCACATTTTATTATGTATCTTCCTCATTTGCTAGTGTGTCTAAATTTACATTGTGAATTACTTGATATGCCTATTCGTGTTTCTACTCCGGTGGGTGAGTCTGTGGTAGTTGAAAAAGGTATATGGGTCTTGTTTGGTGAACATTGTGGGGAGCAACACTTATGTAGATTTGGTTATCTTAGACATGGATGATTTTGATGTAATTCTGGGTATGACTTGGCTTTCTCCGCAATTTGCGATCTTGGATTGTAATGCTAAAACGGTGACGTTAGCCAAGCCTGGGACAGATTCGTTAGTTTGGGAGGGTGACTACACTTCCAATCCGGTGCATATCATCTCCTTTCTTCGTGCTAAGTAAATGGTTAGTAAAGGGTGTTTAGCTTTCTTGGCCCATCTCAAGGAAGACACTACCCAAGTACCTTCGATCGAGTCGGTTTCGGTGGTCCGTGAGTTTCTTGATGTGTTCCCTGCAGATCTTCCTGGTATGCCACCAGATAGGGATATTGACTTCTGTATTGATCTTGAACCGGGTACTCGCCCCATTTCCATACCCCCTTATAGAATGGCCCCCACGGAGTTAAGAGAGTTAAAAGCCCAACTTCAAGAGTTGTTGAGCAAAGGCTTCATTAGACCAAGTGCATCTCCTTGGGGTGCTCCGGTTTTGTTTGTGAAGAAGAAGGATGGGAGTTTTCGGATGTGCATAGACTACCGGTAGTTGAACAAGGAGACCATAAAGAACAAGTATCCTCTTCCTCGCATTGATGACTTGTTCGATCAGTTACAAGGTGCGTGTGTCTTCTCCAAGATTGACTTGAGATCCGGTTACCATCAATTGAAAATACGGGCAACGGATGTGCCAAAGACTGCTTTTAGAACCAGGTATGGGCATTACGAGTTTGTAGTGATGTCTTTTGGTCTTACGAATGCCCTTTCTGCTTTCATGAGCTTGATGAACGGGATTTTTAAGCCATATCTGGATCTCTTTGTGATCGTATTTATTGATGACATACTGATATACTCTAAAAGTAAAGAGGAACATGAGGAGCATTTTATAATGGTTTTGGAAATGTTGAGGGACAAAAAGCTTTATGCCAAGTTCTCTAAGTGTGAGTTTTGGCTAGATGAAATGTCCTTCTTGGGGCACGTGGTTTCTAAGGATGGAGTGATGGTGGATCCTTCTAAGATTGAGACAGTAAAGAATTGGGTAAGACCTACTAATGTGTCAGAAATAAGGAGCTTTGTTGGTTTAGCTAGCTACTACCGCCGATTTGTCAAGGGATTCTCTTCTATTGCTTCCCAACTGACGAACTTGACTAAGCAAAATGTTCCATTTGTATGATCGGATAAGTGTGAGGAAAGCTTTCAGAAGCTGAAGACTTTGTTGACTACCACACCCATTCTTACCTTGCCAGTGGAAGGTAAGAATTTCATTGTCTATTGTGATGCATCTTATTCGGATTTGGGTGCAGTGCTAATGCAAGAGAAGAATGTGATTGCTTATGCTTCAAGACAATTAAAAGTGCATGAACGTAAATATCCCACTCATGATTTGGAATTGGCCGCGGTAGTGTTTGCATTAAAGCAATGGAGACACTATTTATATGGGGTTAAGTGTGAGGTCTATATGGATCATCGTAGCCTACAGTATGTCTTTACTCAGAAAGATTTGAACTTGAGACAGAGGAAATGGATGGAACTACTGAAGGACTACGATATCACTATTTTGTATCATCCGGTGAAGGCGAATGTTGTAGCGGATGCTTTAAGTAGAAAGGAGGGAAGCGTGGGAAGTCTAGCTCACTTGTAAGCTTCTAGACGCCCATTGGCTAGAGAGGTTCAGACTCTAGCTAATGACTTGATGAGATTAGAAGTAAATGAGAAGGGAGGATTGTTGGCTTCTGTGCAGGCAAGATCTTCCTTTCTTGACAAGATTAAGGGAAGACGGTCTGATGATGAGAAACTGCGCAGAATCCAAGATAAGGTATTGCGAGGAGAGGCTAAGGAAGCACAAATCAATGAGGAAGGTGTTTTGAGGATCAAGGGAAGGGTATGCGTACCCTGCGTCGATGATTTGATTAACACTATTCTGACAGAGGCTCATAGTTCAAGGTATTCGATACACCCGGGTGCAACCAAGATGTACCGTGACCAATAGCAACACTTTTGGTGGAGTAGAATGAAGCGTGATATTATTGATTTTATTGCCAAATGTCCAAAATGTCAACAAGTAAAGTATGAACACCAAAGGCCCGGAAGAACACTTCAGAGAATGCCCATTCCGGAATGAAAATGGGAGAGAATCGCAATGGACTTTGTGGTTGGTCTTCCAAAGACGATGGGTAAGTACGATTCCATCTGGGTGATTGTTGATAAGTTAACTAAGTCTGCTCATTTCACTCAAGTCAAGGTGACTTACAATGCAGAGAAGTTAGCCAAAATCTATATCCCAGAAATTGTTCAGTTGCATGGGGTTCCACTATCCATCATATCAGATAGAGGTACGTAGTTTACTTCCATGTTTTGGAGAACATTGCATGCTGAATTGGGTACTAGGTTTGACCTTAGTACCGCGTTCCATCCTCAGACTGATGGTCAGTCTGAGCGAACGATTCAAGTGTTGGAGGATATGCTTCGCGCATGTGTGATAAAGTTTGGAGGCCATTGGGATAGCTTCTTACCCTTAGCGGAATTTTCATACAATTATAGCTATCACTCAAGCATTGATATGGCTCCATTTGAAGCATTGTATGGTAGGAGATGTAGATCCCCCATTGGTTGGTTTGATGCGTTCGAGGTTAGACCTTGGGGTACTGATCTCTTGAGGGATTCGATGAAGAAGGTGAAATCTATTCAAGAAAAGCTTCTAGCGGCGCAAAGTAGAAAAAAAAAATATGCAGATCGAAAGGTTAGAGACTTAGAGTTCATGGAGGGAGAACAAGTCTTGCTGAAGGTTTCGCCCATGAAAGGGGTGATCTGGTTTGGTAAAAGGGGTAAGCTAAGTCCAAGGTACATTGGTCCCTTTGAAGTACATAAGCGAGTAGGGGAGGTGGCTTATGAATTAGCCTTTCCTCCAGGGCTGTCTTGAGTACATCCGGTATTCCATGTGTTGATGTTGAAAACATACCATGGGGATGGAAACTAAATTATCCGTTGGGATTCAGTTTTGCTTGATGAGAACTTGTCTTATGAGGAGGAACCTGTTGCCATTCAAGATAGAGAAATTCGCAAGTTGAAATCAAGGGAGATTGCATCCATCAAAGTTCAATGGAAGAATCGACCCGTTGAAGAAGCCACTTGGGAGAAGGAGGCGGATATGCGAGAAAAATACCCACACCTGGTTACAGATTAAGGTACTCCTTTTCGCCCTTGTTTTCCTTCTTGTGATCGTTCGGGGACGAACGATGGGTAAATTGGTATCTATTGTAACGACCTGTTTAGTCGTTTTGAGCAGCAGCTTTCAATTCTGGAAAAACTGGCAGAAGCAACGGACCCCACGACGGACCGTCATGGGCACGACGGACCGTCGCAGGGTCTCATTTCAAAACACTTAGAAAATCTGAAATTGGGTATTGAAAATCGACTATCTGAACTTCGTAACGGAATGGCTGGAAGGACCGTCACAGGTGTGACGGACCGTCACAGACCCTTCAGAGAAATTGAGTCTCTGAAGTCTGTGACGGAGCAGCAGGACGGACCGTCGCAGGCGCGACGGGCCATTACAGACTACGTAATCCCAGTCTGGGTCGGATTTCTTGATACGTTTTAAGGGACGTTTTTGACTATTCCTGCTTTAATTATAAAGTTAGAGGGTTAATGTTAATAAGTCTAATTACTTGGGGGTTAAAAGAGGTAACCTTAAGTTAATTAGTGGGTAATTATTGCCATCTTTTATTCTTAATTATATACTAATTAGGGTAAAAGAAAGTGGGTTTGAATAAGAAAAAGAAAAGAACACAAAGAGATAGAAGGGAATTGATGGAGAGAGACACGATCGAGAAGGGGAAAAACACAAAGCTTTGGGAAAATTTGCTTGCTTGATAACGAATCTTCGGTGGAGGTAGGTTATGATTACTCTTACTATATTCGTAGTTAACTCTTAATAGCGTATGATATGTATTGATAATATTGTAAACCCTGCTATGTGCTTAATTGTATGCTTGCATTAACGTAATTATATAATTGTGATTATATAAGCATGATGAAGTTATTGAATCCAAAATCTTGCAAAACCCTAATCTACTTTGTTAATGATGATGCCTTGGTATAAAAGAAGGCTTGATGAATGAAAGTAGTGAGATTAGGGGATCGGGTGCGACGTTCCCGTACATGGATAGTATATGAGGATCGAAGTTTCACGTTCCGACACCAGGATAGAATATGGATCGGGTTCCACGTTCCGGTACCAGGATAGAATGAGGATCGGAGTTTCACATTCCAACACCAGGATAGTAGATGGATCAGGTGCCACGTTCCGGTACCAGGATTGAATATGGATCGGGTGCCACGTTCCGGTACCAGGATAGAATGAGGATCGGAGTGTCACGTTCCGACAGCAGGATAGTATATGGATTGGGTGCCAAGTTCCGGTACCAGGATAGAATATGGATCGGGTGTCACGTTCCGACACCAGGATAGAATGAGGAGTGGAGTGTCACGTACCGACACGAGGGGAATAAAGATAATGAATCTTGAAAGATTATAATATACTCAAATCTAATGAACTTAATTCCCAAACGAGTATGATGAGGAGGTGTGAGTCCTCATTGATGTGCTTGGTGTTGAAACCAAGGGTTATGGTAACTGTAAATGCTGCATGCTAAGGATATTAGTTGATTTTATGATATTTCTTAATATATTCTGTTTTCTATATTTAGTTGGCCGATGATATCTACTCAGTACCCGTGTTTTATACTGACCCCTACTTTTATTGTTTTCTTCTTTGTTATTTGTGGAGTGCAGCAAACGTGCCATCGTCTTCGACTCAACCGCAACTCTAGCCAGTCTTCGTCACACCGGATCTTGAGGGTGAGCTAATGCTTCTAGCTTGGACTGGATCTTCTCCTTCATGTCTTGATGCCTTGAACTTCCGGCATGGACTAGCTTTTATTTGTTTTAGCTTCTTAGAATACTCTTAGTTTAGTAATTTGATCATAGATGTTCTTGTGGTGATGACATTCAGATTTTGGGGATAATAATCGCTATTGATTTTATTAATTAGTTTAAGTCTTCCGCATTACTTTATGTTGATATTATATTGAAATATTAAGGTTTAGATTGGTTAGTTCGCTCACATAGGAGGGTAAGTGTGGGTGCCAATCGCGGCCCGGATTTGGGTCGTGACATGCTCGTATGTTTAATGTGTGGTTGTGGTGTTGATAACAAACATTACTCATCCTTTAACCCTAGACACTTTGAATTAGCTATGAACTATGTGTGCATGTTATGAAACGATTATTATATGATTGAAAGTATTTCTGATGATTATAATTAAGTGTTAAGTGAATGGTTTACTCAGATGTTATTGGTTTCTGAAGTGAAAGGATTTTTGTAAGTTATGGTTTACCTACAAACTTTTATAATAAGATGTTTACATAGAACTCTAGTTGATACTGGTGTGAACTTGCATGAAGAATAAAGATGATTACTAAACGGAATAAATTTGTTGCACTAGAAGGGCATGAGTATGAGATCGTGGTCTCACACTTAGTAAGTCTTGCTCGCCAAATGGATTTCCTCAGGTTTAGAAATTCAATATTCTCATGTTGTGTGTTATCTCATGAGATTGAAACCCCTACATTTAGAAAGTTGGGGTTTCTAGTAACAATCTCTTTGGCCCTTCACTGTGTGCCCACACATGAATTTTGCTTAGTTGATCAACCTAGATAGCTATGTACGAAAGGTCACACCTTAGGCAAGTGTCAACCCTCTCTTTTCTGTGTTGGAGTAGAACACAAGATTCCATGTTGCTCACACGGCTAATATCGTTTAATGCCACTTCTTTCCCTAATGTAAAAGTAATTAAATAAAGGAAATGTGTGAACTGTTATTAGAGCTTTCTTAAATGTTTTCTACATGGTGTGAGAGGGTATGTCAAACTTTTGTTACACATTGACTTCAGGGAATCTAAAGGACGGCAATAATAGTGTTTTTTTGTGATTAAGTTGATTATGTGTTATTTCGATAAGCTATGAGTGATATATATTAATAAAGCTTGTATTGATTACATAATAAGTTATGTTGTATGTATGATGTAGATGATTCAATGTGATACCTAACTTTCGAGAGGGTTATGTTATTTTATTGTTTGCATTGCACAATGTATTTCATGGGTTATCCACATGTTTGGATAGTATTATATTGTGTTTACTTAGAATGCTTACTATATGTGTAGTTTGGAGTAAATTTATAAAAATCATGATTTTTGCTATGATGTCTCTTTTCTCACGGTTTGATGATTTTTATGCATAGAAGCTACACTTTGCATTTGTGATGTACTAACACATATTTTCTTCGTTTCCCCCCAACAATGTAGGTTAAGGCCATCGAAGAGCTTAAAGGCCATATTCAAGGAAGACTTGGATCTTTGCCCAAGTAGTTGGTGAGTCCTCAAGTCCGAGTATTATGCCACTTTCTTGCTATATTAATATTGACTATGTCTCAGACAATTTATCTTTCCTTATTTTTGATGCTTGTTGTAAGTGTATTTGAGTCATATTGTAGTAGTGTAAGGGATACGTACCAAACATTGTAATTCTCTAATAGATTGTATATGTGAGACAATATTAGACTATTTTGATGATTTTTACTATGTTTCTAAACGAGAAGTCAATGTAAAGTTTATATAAGATAAATGAAAAGTCTAAGTATATTTCACATGTTAAAGTATAAAATTTTCTTCATTTTCTCTAACCATGATATGACATGATACATGAAAACGACTACATGAAAGCCTCTTGGAGGATGAAGATGCGGGTTACATCTAGGGTGTGTTCCCTGGTCGTGAAAACTTGGTATCAGAGCATGGCGTTTAGTAACCTTAGGATTGATGTCTTACTAAACAACGGTTATGTAGAGTGTTTCTCATAATTATCAAGTTTGTCGCACTTATAAATGAGAGACTATGTGATGTTTAGGAACTTTCACTCTTTTGATATTCATTAGTTGTGGCTAATTATCTTATCTCTATGTAGTTACTTTCTTCTAATATCTTTATTGTTCTTATAGGCAATGAATACAATACGGAACCACACTTGAAGGGAAGAAGAGGAGAATGTGAATGATGTTGTTCCCCCTTAATCTCCTCAAAAGCTCAATTTCCTATTGAAAGAGGGCTATGCCTAATGTTTATATAAGGAAGGCCATTTATATTGAATCAAGTGTTGGTACTCATGTTTCTAGGGACGATAGGGTATAAGTGAACCCCAATGCTAGCATCACTGCATCAAGCATAAGGGATTTCACAAGGATGAATCCCCCTACATTCTTTGCCTCAAAGGTGGAAAATGACCAAAAGGGTTTATATATTAAGTATTCAAGGTACTAAATGCCATGGTGTGACTTCTCAAGAAAATGCGGAAGTATCCCCCTAGAAACTCTTAGATGTTGCTGAAATTTTGTATGAATAATTGAAGGATGAGAGCCGCTTAGAGCAGCTCGGATTTCTCGGGGTGCTTTCAAGATGACCTTCATTGATAGGTTCTCTCCCTTGGATGTAAGGGTAAAAAAAATTCAACAACTCATCAAAATAATGTCACGCCTAAAGTCTACACCCTGGACGTGGTCAACACTCGAAGACCATTACAACTCCCCAAGCAAACCCTCATCCTGGATGCCTACAAGAAGAAAACTATCTAAAGCATAGAAAAGCTTAAAATTAAAATATAATTTAATTAACTCAATTTTATAAAGTTTTAACTTAAACTAACAACTTTGAATAAAAATAATATATTTAACTAGACATGAAATAGGAAATTTTAGTCTTTAAGACATTTAACAAAATAAATGAATAATACAAGGTTTTCAACTACAATAATTATCTGTGGTGTCTATAACTGATAATTATGGAAGTCGGGACAAGATCGACCACCTCTTAACTACACTAAAAGTAAATGAAATCCTCTAGAAGAAAGCAGGCTCCCCATATCGAACTCTCTAATGTATCATAGAAGCTCTTGTTTATGATCCTGAATACCTGTGTCTACATCATCAAAATATGTAGGCCAAATGGCTCGGTACGTGTAATACACGAGCATGTGAGGGAAATACTAAAGCATAAAACATAGGCTTCAACTTGATAAAAATGAAACACACTTACCTTTTTTAAACTAAACTCAAATCAAGAATAACATACCTAACTCAAATATTAGATATTAAACTTCAAAGATATGATACTAGATTCAATGAAGAACAACTAAACTCAACTTCAGGTAGTAAACTTAAAATATTAAGCTCATGATACTTAACTCAACTCATTTCAATATAAATAAGGTTATAAAAGTGAAATACAAATAAAATTTTGATAAAAAACATGATGGTAGCTCAAAATAATATCATAAATGACATATTACGCTCCCTCTAAGAATCTTCTTGTACAATGCAACAATAAAGTCCCATACCTCCTCTTATTCTACGAAGAACCCCTTACGGGACCATGAAATTAATATTGTCGAAGTTTCTCTATTCGAACAACCACTATGATCCTATGTGGTGATACAACATCTTGCCCACACTGTTAGAACTTTTCTATACTTTGTCTCCCTATAGAACATTCAAATTTTGTGGATCCTCTAGCTTGACTTACATTATCATCTGAATGTTATGATAATTAACACACATTATGGCTACATGGATTACATTGGGACGTTGGTTAATATGCATTGTAATCCCCATATCCATTGTCAGTACTACTCCAAAAATATACTTTAGCTCATGATTTTCAAATAACTTACTTCTTCTGGGTTGAGATAATTTTCGCAACCCGTTTTAGCCTACAAAATTCCTCTTGTAAAAAAATTTCCGTTTTCTTTCTCAAAATTAGTTTGTAAATCTTATTTCTCTCTTTAACTTAAATGTGAAAACATTTATCAACTCTTAGGGAATACTTAGTCCCCTTATATATTTTGAGAAATGACCTCATATCTTAGAAAATACTTAGTTTCCTTCTATTACTTTGAAGTAAGATCATAAAGTCTTTAATCCTTACTTCACTATAAACTTGAGCTTAAAATGAATTTAAAACGTTTAATGAAGACTCTACAAACTTTAAAAACATTGCTTTCACTCTCTTCGTACCTGCTAAAATTAAATCTTACCTTCATTGAATTCAAGGATAATAATCTCATGTTTATGAATGATTTCTTGATTTTCAACTTGGAGGGTTCATGTGGAATTATGAGCATGATATATTCAACTTGAGAATTCAAAGGTACCTCTCATCTCAAGATTGTTCGACTTATAGAGATCATGTGAAATAATGGGTATGAACAATTCAACTCAAAGACTTCATGGGTAAGATATAATTGTCCCATGATTATAAATATCAATGTCAAAGTAATATAGAAGTCAATTCTAAAACCTAGAACTTGAAGATACTACTCCTCCCAATGATAAACAATTTATGGAATTCATGCAGAAGTTGTGGGTATCAACAACATGACTCGAAGGTCTAAGTAACTATATTGAACTCATGTGTATGACTCTTTTCAGTCTTTTATATACTTTCTCGAACATATTTTAAAGCAATTATGGCTCTCAAATAATTCACATTTGAACTTAAATAATTTCTTTAGCTCTACTCTTAACTCTCTCGTGAATGTGAAATATGAATTCAAGAATTATATTATACTATATGAAGGATCTAGGTGAAATTTTTAAATCATTAGTACATACTCTACAATCTTATAATCACATTTTTGTGTCTGAAAAAAGTTACTAGAAGTCGTAGAAGACTCATCAAACAGAGTATCTTAGAGTTTAATGGAATTCTCAAAAACATACCTCAGAACTCTACCTTGAATTTTAATTATGAATTCAAGGTTATGAACATATTGGGAATTATTTTATATAGGAAGAACAAGGTAGTTGAATATTCTTCGGTAAGAACATGAATAGAAAACTCAAAACCCTAGATTGAAGGTAAATGATCAAGAAAACCTTTCTCGAGATTCTTTAATTAGTTTCTTCAAATCTCTATGGCAAAGAATTATGATTTTCTTAGTAAAGGTCAAATTCTTATTGTTTTTACGTTATATAAGTAAAGAAAATTGTTTAGGGTTTCTTGGAGGTAACGAACAAAAACAACCCTTTTTAATGTTTTCCCGTCGGCTTATTCGTAAAAGCATTGTACTGGTTACTAAAATAGTCATAATGTTTTACTTAGAAATTGGATTTTTACGTTGTCGAATTGAACTAGGTTGAACTAGATCTTAGCATGTGTTTCATGAGTTAATAATTTTTGAAAATTGTGTATCGTACTGTTTCATGAATTCAGTTTGTAATATTTGGGAATTTTTGCAATTCAAACGTCCAAGACGTCTGGGAACTAGTCGAAGATGAACAAGTGTATCGCTGTTTGTAGTGAAGCTTTTAGGGATGGTTTGAGGGAGAAATTGAGAATAACTTGTTACTATGCGTAGAATGACATTTAAAGGGTCAAAACGTCCGAGAACAACGCCCCGTGACCAGCTTAAGTGTCCTTGCGGAGAACCCAAACAAGGACCATCAAAGCTGTTAGACAGCCACGAATTGGAAGGTACTGCGCGACATGCATCCAGAACATGATGTGCAATTTTTTCCCTATGACGCGGGTCATACACACACTCTACTGTCCCATGTAAATTTTGATAACCAAGATCAGGAAATGACCTCTTATGTGCAGCCAAGTTCCATAATTGGCCGCGTCGTTTTTAAGTAAAAGTTGAATTTTTAAAAATGTCCAAATAATGAAGGGGTCTTTAGGGAACTTTGGGGATAATTTGTTGAATTATTTAGATTAGTTTTATCTCATATAACCCAACAATTCAAAACCTAATGATCAAATGAAAAGTGTCTCCGAAACTATTTCCCCAAAAACAACCAATGGAGAAGCTTCATGCTCAAAGGAAGAAGACAAAATTCTTTATGTTTTCTTCACAAAAAATTCATGGGTTTATTCATATGAAGGTAGGTAGTCATCCTTGAACTTTCATTCATTTTGGTAGCAACATCAAAGAGATTTCAAAATGTATTTCAACTTCAAACTTCTTTATTCCATCACTCTAAATATGGTTCTTTGCATGAGAATTTTTTATTGATTAAACTAAGTTGTTTTTAGTTATAAATTATGATTTTAATGTCAAAACTCCAAGGGAATCAAGTCTATTCTATTTAAAAAGTTTTATCTTATGAAATGGGCTTAATAAGCATGATAAGATAACGTTAAAGTTATTGTTTGTTGATGGTTTTATTGAATTTTACCTATGGACCTAAGGTCTATATTATGATGGATTATCGGAAAAATTGTGATAAGGTGGTAAAGGTTTTGATGAAATTTAGGTTGTTCTATCTAGGTTATGTTATGTTGAAGTAACTCTTGAGTGGTATGGTCCACCTTCGGTAGCTATGTTTACTTGATATATATGAAGTTGTATGTGTATTGTGACAATATACATAAAGGCATGATATCTGTAGTGAATTGATTATTTTGATATGTATCAATATGGTATTTGTTAGAAGGTTGATATGAATATCTTGAAGGGTTTATGTATAAATTAAATATGCATTTCATATGTGAAGTATGATAATGTGTGAATTGTGATAAATGTAATTTTGAGCAGGTCTAAAAGTTATTATTATGAATAATGATCATTATGTGAAAAGTGTGCTCACAAGTATTCGCACCCACCTACTTGAATGCATGAATTATTCAATGAAAAAAATGAGGGAATGTAGGGTGGATGCTCTTCATGAGCAGATATGAAGTGTTTAGACAATCCCTACTATTCCGAAGTATGAAAAGGGGGATTTTGGGGTGAAAACTCATCATGATATGAGATGAAGTTTTTAGTAGCAAGATAACTATTCCCGATAAGATTTCCAAAGTTATGTTTGAGGTTGGATACCCTTCGTGAGCTGAGATGGTGTGTTCTGTATAATCTCATAACCTATAGAAAATCAATGTTTAAGACTTCGTGGGGGAGTTATGCTTAGAATAAAGAGGATTAGAAGAAGCGGTGAGTATACTTCGTGTGTAGAGATGTTGCATCCTGTGTACCTCTTTAGATGGGTGCTCTTCCATAGTAGCGAATGAGTTACCTAGTACCAATCTCGTTACCCCTTAACTATGCACGCACGTATGTTTAGCTATTGGAGAATACATGTAAAGGCTAAATAATATGACCTTATCTTACGCAAGTAAGGATTCCTCATCATGTAAGGGTGGTACAAGGACTCTATGTCAAGCTCTCATGGTCTATGTCAGTTAAATCTAGCCCTCACAAATGTATGTAAATATC
Organism: Solanum lycopersicum; assembly: GCF_036512215.1. Classification (NCBI taxonomy): domain Eukaryota; kingdom Viridiplantae; phylum Streptophyta; class Magnoliopsida; order Solanales; family Solanaceae; genus Solanum; species Solanum lycopersicum. The sequence goes on from NC_090804.1 coordinate 35,978,372, forward strand.
TATGTTTTCTTAATGATATAGTACTTAGAGGAGGTGGTGGAATCGTACGCTACATATCCATTGTACTAGTAAACATTTAAAGGGAGTCTTGGTATGTCATTATATAAAATGTATGCATTCGTCATTATATGATATAAATTTTGTTTACTTTAAGTCTTATGTTAAAGAAGAATGTTAATGTTATGTATTATATGATAAGGTTATGGATGATTGTGGTGTACTTTGTCCATGGTTATCCTGAAGGACCACTAAGTGATAGTTGTAGTATGGGATGCTATTTTCACATTGCACTTAGTGCAACTTGCAAGTCCAATAGGAGGAGGGTACTTATGTAAAGTCTTTAATGCATGTATGTTCCTCTAGTATGTGTTGTATTGAATATTTACTTGCTAAATGAAATAAAGTATGCTTGTCCTTCGTAGTCTTAGATATTACATGGGTGTGTATTGAAGAGATTGTATGGGTGATCTCTTCATATATTTCCTAAGTGAGTCTTAGGATAACTGGGGATAGTAGGGTTATGTGTTCAGTGGGTTTACTATAAGTATGATCTTATGTTACGGAGAAAGAAAGTTTTACCTCATCTGTTAATTGATGATTATATGATGTATTGTAATTTTATTCGTGTAGGTTTTAATCAAAATAGCATTACTTGGTGTTTACATTAAATTATCCCCTTTTACATTATTTTGCATAATTCCATACTTAGAACATGTTTGTACTAACCCCATACTTTTCTAAACTCTATAAATATAGGTTAGAAGCGAGTGGAAGTTCATGGAAGACAAGATTGGGAATCGACTTTATCAAGACTAAGTATGTCCTCATATATTCAAGGGCATAGTCTATGTTCTCTTTTCTTTCTTCATAAAAACTTTTAAAGACTTATTAAGTATTTCCTTTGAATGTAAAAGGGTCGTGTCCTAAGATAATTATGTCGTGTCTTTATGTTATCTTGTGATGATAAGACGATCCTTAATACTTATAAAAGAAGTTTTCTTTATTATAAACGTATCTTGAAAAGTTATAACTCCGCACTTGTTTTCATGTCTTATGAAAATGATTGATAACTAAAAACCTATTACAAAATATTCAAAAGTTCATGTACGCCTTGTTCCATATTAACGGTTGCCCTTCTTTCTAGGGTGTGTTTTTGGGTCATAACAAACATGTTATAAGAGCATAAGGTTTTTGAAAAAAGTTTAAGGTGCAATATCAGACAAGCCATATCTAGTAGAGTTATGTTTATTGGTGTGAGTCGTGACACATCCATGAGAGAGAAGCTATATCACAATAGAAGTTTCAAATTTCTTCACAACTTTAGTGTCGTGCCATAGATTTGAAATATATAGGTTGCTTTTAACTCAAACTCTACTCTTGAGATTATTGGACATGGATAGAAGAAGGACACCTAATAGAAGGGAGGAGGGAGAAGTTGCTAACGAGATAATTTTTCACCATGATGAGCAATTTCCAATCGTTGACCATGAGGATGTGAATGAGGTGGTTCCCCCTCCGGAACCTCAAGGACCTTAAGTTCCCCAAATGCCTCTATGCCCCAACCTCCTCAAGCTCCCTCTATTAAAGGGGTATGACTAGTGCGGCGATAAGTGATGACTTTAGAGATATGAGTCAAGTCACAACGACTCAAGCTCATGTCATAACTAATCATGTGCTTGCCCAAGCTAACCTAGGAGTTGGACCTCAACCCAATGCAAGTACTTTCGCTTCTAGAATCCGAGATCTCATGAGGATGAACCCTCTTACCTTCAATGGCACTAAGGTGGATGAAAATCCACAAGGATTCATAGATGAGGTGCTAATGTTGGTTAATGCTATAGGTTTGACTCCTAGAGAGAAATAGATATTACCTGCTTATGAACTAAAAAATCCGGCAAAAGTGTGGTTTGAGCAATGGAGGGATAAAATACCCTTAAGAAAATGTACGGTTTATTGGGAAGTGTTGAAAATGGACTTTCTCGAGATGTTCTTTCCCATAGATTTGATGGAGAGGAAGTTAGTTGAATTCGTGAACCTTCGTTAAGGGGGAATGATTGTGAAGAATTAATTTCTAAGGTTCACCTAACTCTGTAAGTATAGACCAATCTTTGTATGAAATAGTAGGGATAGAATTCATAAGTTCGTGATGGGGTTATCTACTGTGGTTGAGAAAGAATGATTTATTAGTATGCTCCATAAGGATATTAGATATCTCTAGGCTCGTGGTATATACTCAACAATTTGAGGAGGCCAGACTTAGGGAGATAACTAGGGATGGAAAAAGGCCTAGGTCGGATGAATAAAGTAAACCTAAGACAAAGAAGAGGTGTTATATTCAAGACTCTTCCATGGGAAACAAGGATAGCGTTTCCAACAAAAATTATCAGGGAGGTGGTTATGCTTTTGAGATGTCTAGGTGTAGTAGTTGGGGGAAGCAACACTTGGGTAGGTGTTTTGCCATCACGGATGGTTGCTTTTGATGTTATAATAGGGGTCATTAGATGAGATATTTACCTACCCTCAAGGCAAAAGGTAAAGACGTTAACCAATCTCTTCATGGAGATCCAGATCCCAATCCTCTTAAGGGGAATCGTTTCTATGCTGTTGTAACTAAAGAAGCAACTAATTTAGAGTGAAGGCATCGGTAAGTCATAATTCCTTATTTTTATTATGTTTATGTTATTAGATGAGTTTATATTGTATTTTCTCTTATGTTATCATTCCTTAATATTACAATTGCTTGAAAGTGATTCTTGAATTTTGAGCATGTTTCTGTGTAAAAAAGTAATATTTACTATGAAGAATTTCAAAATTTGATTTAATTACTTTTACATGAACGATGTTATCAATATGTGTAAAAATGATGTGTAAGAGAATAAATAATGTTGGAGAAGGTATTTCCTCCATGAATGATGAAAGTAGTATGTGGTATGGATTGTGGAACTTGTTCCAAATTGCTTATGTTGCTAAATTGCTTAGTGATGTGAAGTTCATGCTCCTTGTGAGTTGGTGCATTGAGTATGAATGTATTAAACTTTATGTGATGTGTTATATGCTTCTAGTTGAGTCCTTGAATTCTTAAGAAGTATTTAAGTGTCATTCGAAGACGAACGTTTCCAAGTGGGGGAGTATTGTTACACTCCTTAAATGAACTAGGTCGAACTAGAGCTTCACATGTGTTTAATGAGTTAATAATTTATTAAAATTGTGTAGTTAGCATTAGAAGTTAGTTTGAAAAGTTTGAGAGTGTTTGAAAGTCTAAAGATAAAAACGTCCAGAAACTAGTTCAAGTTGAATTAGTGTGTCGTAGTGCTTTATAGTGAAGTTTTTGGGGATTGTTTGAGGGTGAAATTGAGTATCTATTTTTCTTGTGTGTATAATGACATTTGAAGGGCCGAAACATCTGTGAGCTATATATGCCCCAGGGACCATCTTATGTTTCCTTGAGGAGGACCCAAACATAAGCCATCAAAGCTCCCTCGCATCCTATAATTGGAAGTTCCTGCGTGATGTGTAACCAGAACATGGTGTAAAATTTTGGCTCTGCGACATGGGGAAAAAACACATTGTACTATCCCAAATAAATTAGCAGAACAAAGATCAGGAAATGACCTTGCGACACGCAGCTAAGTACCAGATTTGTCCCAGTTTTTTCTAAATAAAATTTAAATTCTGAAAAAGATCCAAATAGTATCGGGGTCTTTTGGAAACTTTGAGAATCATTTTTGGATTTATTTATGTCATTTTGAACATCATTTAACCCACCAGTTAGAAACCTAAAGATCAAATATAAAGTATTTCCAACACTCATTCTTGAAAAACCTCCATTAAAGAAGCTTGAAGCTCCAAGGAAGAGGACCAAATTCTTCTCGTTTTCTTCACCAAAAGTTCATGGGTTTCTTTATATTAAGGTATGGTAGTCATCCTTCAACCTTCTTTTCTTCAACTAGCAAATTCATAGAGATTTAGAAAAGGATTTCAACTTCAAAATGCTTTATTCCTTCACTCAATGTATGGGTCTTTGCATGAAAATGTTTTATTGATAAAAATGAGTTATTCTTAGTTATAAATGATGAATTTAATATTATTATCCCATTTTAATTAGGTCTACTCTTTTTATCAGCTTTTAGCTTATGAGATGGGTTTTATGATGATGATTAGATAAAATTCAAGTTATTGGTTGTTGGTGGTTTTATTAAATTTTAGCTACTGCCCTAAGGGCTAATTTATGATGGATTATTGGATAAATTATGATTAGGTGGTAAAGGTTGGGATAAAGGGTATGTTGTTCTATCTTGGATAAGTTAGGTTTAAGTAAATCTTTAGTGGTATGGTCCACCTTTTGTTGTGGTGTTTTCTTGAAATATATGAAGTTATATGTATGTTGTGAGAATGACATGAAGGCATCTTATGTGAAGTGAAGTGATAATTTTTATATGTAAATGTATGGTATGTGTTAGAAGATTTATATGAGCATCTTGAATGTTTTATGTATAAATGAAATGTGCATAATAATATTGAGTGAATTGTGACTAATCTAGACAATTTAGAATCAACCATGTATCAACTCCTAGACTACACACATAACACACAACGATAACATAACATGATTAACTAAATAATATCAATAGTCTAACACATACTTTCAGATATCGGTATATATGATCACACATCATAATATCAACTACGGTAATAGCAATATAATTTCAATAAGTGCCGACAAAGCCATTATCATTAAAAAGACAAGGTCACATCAATTCACCTAGCACGTCACCAAAGGTGGACCGAACAAATCATGACATAATTGAAGTTTGACTAATATGAAAATAAAAGAAATGTGGCAGCATGCCTCCACTCCATCATTAAAACTTCACTTCAATACTAAATTGCTCAATTCGATAACACAAGACCCTTACCCAAGGCCATAAAAAATTCAATATAAAAACTACAATAATAAATAAACTACGTTAATTCAATGTAACTTTATGAATTTAATATAATGTAGATATAAATTTACTACATATATTAATTTAATGAATAGCCCACCTAAAAACTACATAAGAATTCATCAACATTGGATGAATATCAAGTAACATAAAACTTAGTCATATATCTAGTGTTCCTCCAATTGATGGGTTCATAGGTAATTTAGATAGAAATCATCAATACAATATCAATTAGATCATAATCCAATGTTTAGAAATCATTTATGCAAGAACCCATTGTAGAATCATGAAATTGGAAAATTCAACTTTAGAAAACATAGAAACCATTTTAGGAATTGGACCTACTTGATGAAGAGTGTATCAAGGATCAAAAGACATATTTAACGATGATCTTCACATTTCTGAAGAATTTCCAGTCAAAACGTCACTTCCATGTTGTTCCTTGCTTTGGACATCAATGGAGACTTTTGAGAGAATTCTATGGGATTTTTGTGTTGTGATTTGGATGAATGAAATATTCTAAGTTATAAACAGTCATATACACATTTACAATACCCAATATAACCCTCAATAACCTCCAATACATCCATTTAGAAGTGGGGTGAATTTACATTTTCACCCTTACTTGGCAGCATCCTGTGTAGAAAAATAGCTTCCACAGACGACTGCCCTCGACTGGGCATCACTCTTCTATCGAAAATATATTCGAAAAGAGTTTGTTGATTTGAAGGTATTTTTTTACTTTTAGGGAGTCGCCACTTAATTTTGAGAAAATTAAGAAAACTTGTTTTTCAAAAAACTTAAAACAGGAAAATTGTTTTGATAACATTAAAGGGTTCGAGATTCCTATTAGTGTCTTAGGAAGGTCTTGAAGGCACCTAAGACACTCCGTTAAATACGGTTTTCCGGATATTAACTACTTGACTATTTTTATTGGAAATTTGCGAACTTTTTTTTGAAGTTGAATTTATTAAGATTTTATCTAGACGAACTTTACTAATATTGCAACATTCATTGTATTAAAATTTAATTTTAGTTTTATCTTTTGATAAAATAGATAGGCGTCCCATGAGGTCGGAGTTTTTCTAACCCTAGATTAAAAGGAATACAAAGCGAAAATATAAACAAGGAGTAAAGAGAAATAGAAAGAGAGAGAGAGATTTTGGGTCCAGATTCAGGTCCTGTTCTCCTTGACCGAATCTTGGACCCAACTGCTTTTGGGTTTTTGACCCATTTTCTGCACCAGTCCTAGTCTAAAGGTATAAAATAATTACAAGAAAAAATAAAAGGGACAAGGTCTTATGCCCATTACATATAAATATACAAGAATATAAAAATAAAGGAACTATTTAATCCTTTTCTTCAAGTTCTTCAATCTTCATGGCATTTGACTACAACATCCACATCGACAGGTTGACTCGATCAGACTCAAGGATATGCAGGAGTAGAGTCCTTGTGACTCGTTCAAGGGTATTTATGCAAAAAAAAACAACACGATAAAGATTACAACGACTTATTAATAAAACAGATAAAATGACTAAGAATCATTCAAACACAACGGGGGGAAATTAAATCTAAGCAAATGGGTCACATCATTGCCAATATCTTTACATGCCAATAATTGGGAGTGGAGGAGAAGAAAACTATAAAATAAAATAAAAAATAAAATAACTACAACATAAAACAAAGGTTTAATAGCATAACAGGATGCTAACTAGAATCAAATCAATCTACAGCTTTAAATAAGTAACGACTAACTATCCTACTCATTATTCAAAGCCTACATTCGGCTACTTAAAACAAGAATGAGATGTTAAAGCATCATAACAAAAAAAGAACCTAAGCAAACACTAAACTCAAACCAATGCTTGTATCACATTAAGTAAGAAAATCACATGCTAAGAAAGAATACTTCGTATTGAATTGAGAAATAACAAAAAAAAAAAAAAAAGAAAACCAACTTAAAGTAGTTGATTTATTAGTCCATTCTTATACTGGAATTTTCACTAATCGGGACAAAACATGAAAATTTAACAAAACGAGGCGCGCAAGGAAGAAGTGACACATTCTAAGCAAAGGGAAGAGCACATAGATGCAAAACATGAGAAAAATTTCATAAGAAGCAATATCACATACATAGCTACATCATGACTAAACAAAGAGCTCAACCTAAGGAAAATATTTGAAAGTCAATCTTAGTATCATGAAAACTAATTGAGGGGAAGAGGGGGATCCATTAATATTCAGCAAACCTTCATGGAAATTATTGTACCATGAAAACCTCCCAACTTAAACAAAAGTAAAAATTAACAGAAGTTAAATTCGATGAAATGCCAAAGCATGCCAACTAACATTCAAGCAGCGGCTCCAAAAACAGAACGAAATCAAAACCAACACGATAAGATCTATGCCATGAAGAACTCGTAACCAACATATGAGCGGCAAAGACGAGCAAACACAACAGAAACGAAATAACTGACAAAAGAAAAACGAACAGAAGTATTACGCAAGACCTCACAGATTAGAGCTAGCAAACAGGGGTACAACATCTCATTATCACAGCAACTCAAATCACATTTCGAGCTACATAACGAGTAAAAAGTGGAACATATACCTTATTGGGAGCAGCGGAACCGGGAAACAAGCAGAAGCGAGGGAGAGCACCGAACTTCACTCGAACCACCCAGCGGATGACGAAGACAACACTGGAAGCTCTCAATGTTTGAAAGTCCCTTCCCTAAAATCTCAAATTTCAAACCTCTCGATCTTTCGAAACCAAAACAAAAAGAAGTCAAACGAATTTTCCTTCCCCAAAAATCTCTCTACGGTTTGTCTACAAAGACAAGGAAACAGAATCAAATAATTCCCAAAAATCTCCAACTCTCCTTGATAAAAAAATATCTCCGAATTCCAGCCGAAAATCTCTCGACCAAAACTTCCAACCAAAATTACTAAACCCCCTTTCTAAAGCAAAAATGGAGTTTAAATAGGAAGAACAACTAGGGTTTTCGATGAGAAGGCGGGGCATGCGAATTTCGGCCCATTCAAATTTGAAATTCGAATTCTTTTCCTTTTTGGGTCAAGCCCCTTTTTCTGAAATTTTTGGCCCCCTTGCGAAAATGGAAGGGGGGCGGATAATTGGGATGAAGAGAGATGTCCTCGGCAGCTACGTGGCTCGATCTAAAGCCACAAGGACAGTATCGCGTGCTGGCGAAGACGATTGTGTCATCTTGCGTGTTGCACAGATGCATTACAGCGGCAGGACGCAGGTCTCTGTTATTTCACCTCGTTCACGCGCGATGGAGAGGGGGAAGGTGCACATACTGACGAAGGAGAGAGGGGGGGGGGAGATAGGAAGAGAGCGTGGGGGAGGGACGTTTAGCCGGGTTTCTGTGCATCTGAGGGGATTTTTCTGGGTTCGTTATGTTTTTTCTGGCTTTTGGGGTTTCTGTGTCGTGCGAAGGAGGGGGGGGGGGGGAAGAAGGAAAGGGAAGGCTGGGCTGGACGGGTCGGGTTAAAGAAAATAGGCGCTGCGTCGGGAATTAATTTGGGTACATAGGTTGGGCCGCCGGGAATTAATTAGGTTTGGGTTGGGATATAATTTAGTGTGGGCTGAGGGGGCAATTCGGCCTTGTTAAAGGGACTTGGGCCGTCTGAAGTTAGGATAGAAGAAGAATTGGGCCTGGAAATATTGGGAATATGGTGGGCTGAAAGGGACAAAAGGGAAGAGGCCCACATCTGATATTTGGAATGGATTAAGGGAAAAAGAGTTGGGTTTAAAAACTGGCCAATTTAAAAATAAAATGGCTATATCTTAAATAAAAATTAATTTGTATTAATTAAATGACGAGCTTTTATTTAATAAGATAATTATTAAAAATCGTAAAAGTGATTTAAACGTATAATTATAATTTAGATTAACTAGTTTAATCAAGCATTTAAATGTATATTTTTGATGGTTTTTGAATAATTGTCAGATATACTAATTATATACATAATTATGTAAAAAATGTATTACTGAAAATTATGTTAAAACGTATTCGAAGTAATATAAATTTCATGTATTATATTATAATCGCAAAATTTATAAAAATAATTAATTAAAATAATTTGAAAAACTTACGAAGATCGATAATTAATTTACGCCGACGTGGGTCAAAATTGGGTGTCAACAATCACCACACAGAAAGTCTGTGCCTGCAATCGTCGGTGGGTTCATAGACTTGCCAAGTCTCTCTTAATTCCCCAAGACAAGTCCCCATCTACTACACGCATTTACGGGACGTCAAAAGGTGTACAAGCCATCGACTACTTCATTGTTTGGGGTCTGCCTGGGACAGCCTTGACAACAAATTTGGGTCTTTCCTCAAGGACCCTTGGATAGTCTTCGGGATAAATTCCCGAATGTTTCTAACATAAATACGTCCGTCTATGAGTTTAACAGATCTCACATGAATTTTATCCAAAACGAACATATAAAACTTGACAAAACATTCCTAGATACAAAAGGTAACTTAAAGGAATATCTTTCGAATGTCTTGGACGTTCTGGGATATTTGACCTCCAAACTTAATGAAACTCAATGAATTAATTATAAATGCTATAATATATCATTTAATAAACTTAAAACCTCATGAATCACACATAAGCACATAAAATCACATATGAGGAACATAAGTGACTTAGTCGTCAAACACACCCAATACATTAGCCAGTGCCTCTATACCCATATATTAGACATATTTATGATGTTAGATTATCAAGACCAAAATTTTTTAGGCTCTAGTTAACCTAGGTCATATTTGGGATCTTACAATCTGCCCCCCCCCCCCCCCCCCCCGGACAACATTCATCCTCGAATAAAACATCACACAATCCGAAAACTCAAAGATTAGAGAATCAACTAACATCACATAATCAAAACATACCACACATAACCAAGAATAAAACATCAACTTTACATAGCCAAGAATTTACTAACACACCAAGATACTAGAAAACAATTCTATTACTCATTATGCTACCACACTCACATACTTCATTCCATATAGTGAAAACTCATTTTATATTAAATATCATACTTATATACAGAAGTTCTAACTATATCACAACAATTATAGACCAAAGAATCAAATATTCATTTTTCACAAAATATTACAATGAACTATTTCTTAGGTTACAGACCAAAGAATCAAATATTCATTTTTCACAAAATATTACAATGAACTATTTCTTAGGTTACAGTGATTCTAACAAATTTTTCAAAAAAAAACAAATTTTAGGAAATTCATTATATAAACATGCAAAAATACAAAATAACATCATACAAACAACTCTTAAAACATCATAATAATTCAATAAAACACATAATGCTAGAAGTTAATGAAATTCAATTTCAACTAAACTCCTAAACATATCATGCACAAGACACAAATTCAAGAACTTCTACCCTATCTACAAACCATACTACCCTACTTTGAAGGAACTCATATTACACCAAAATAAAAAGAATTTACAAACATAATCATCACTCTCCTTCTCATCGTACTTCTCCACTCTATAATGGAGTGCATAGAATTACCTCTTTGTCAGATCATCATTCGTTGGACCACTAGGCTCCACTTTCTTACCCTCTCTTCCTCTAGAAGAAGTCATAGGACAATATCTCACCTTGTGTCCTTCCGTACCACAACCAAAGCAACTCTCGGTACCCAAAAGACACTTAAGATAATGTTTCTTGCCACAATTTTCACAAGTGGTCTTGCCATCCTTGGAACCACCTTCTTTCTAAGCCTTGAACTTAGCAATCCTAGATTCTCCTTGAGATTGAAACTTCTTCTTTAATCTTGTTTGCTCTTGATTACTACCACCACTCTTTTTCAAATATCTAGCCATCTTCTTATGTTTAGACTCTTTAATAGATTATTCATACACCATGATTCTAGCTAGGGTCATATCACCATCCAACATAGCGGTATGGAGTTCTTTCACTACTAAGTCGGCTTTCCCCGTGACAAAACAATACATTTAATCTCTTGGATTTGATAGAAGAGAAGGGGCATACCTATATAATGTTGAGAATTTCAAAGAGTACTCCTCAATACTCATATTACCTTGTTTGAGATTGATATACTACTCCACCTTAATCTCCTCTCTCGGGGAATGAAAATGCCAAGAAGAGCTTCCTTAAATTCTTCCCACTCAATAGGACCCGCTTCTTCCGAACTATTATAATTCCATTGAGTGTAGCATATTTGAGAAACATCTCTCGATTGATAGAAAACCAACTCTGCCTTCTCCCTTGATGTAACCCCCATAGCACTCAACACCTTATACACCCCATCAAGAAACAGTTGGGGATCCTCATTTACCTTAGATCCAATGAAGATAGGAGTATTTGTCCTCACAAAATCATTTAACCTAGATGACATAGTGCTCTCCTAAACCCTAAGCATCATATTATAATTAGATTGCATATTCATTGCTCGGGCTATAGAAATCAAATCATCTCTAATCTCCCTATTAGACATCTCCAGAACCTCAGTACCTCCTTCAACATTAGAAATAGGATAACCTTTGTAAGGCACTTAGTCATCTTGGACTCCATCCCCATCTTTAGGAACATGCACGACTTGCTCAACTTGAGGAGGAACCTACTAATTCACCCTCTCCTATTCAAACCTTCTAGCGGCCATCCTTATAGTATTCATCTCCTAGAAAACACAAGGAAACTCATAGGAACGATAATCATAATAGTTACTTTCCTACACGACATAGGATTAGAAAAAAAGGAAACTATATCGTCCGATAGCCTCTCTCCCATAGATGTGTCGTGAATCATACCAATTGTCAACACTTTACAAGGATTGACTTGCTGAGACTTTTCGATTCCTTATACTACTTTAACAAACCCATGATCTGATACTAGGCTTGTCAGATCCCAAGACTACACTTTAGAAGTTAGGGTACATTCTCGGATTGTATCTGGCGTACTTGACCTGTCAGAGGTCTAATACAAACCTTTTCATATCATTCATCGTATAAACACAGTGAAAAATAGTGTAGAATTAAGACTTTCACAAAACATGATATAGTCTTGAAAATCTCTTTCACATAAAAGTAATAGGAAATACTAAGTCTCAGTCTAAGACACAAGAATACATGGGAAAAGGACCATACTTCAAAATAGAAATATAGAAATACTTAATCTATTACAATACTTTGAATAAAAAACATAAAAGACATTCATGCGGTCAAGTCAAGTGAGGACGTACTTCAGTTTCCCTTGAACGATCTTCTAAGTCGATGTCTTCACTTCTCAAATATCCTTACCTACCAAGAACTATATAGATAGATAAAAGCATCTAATTAGTTCAACCACATGAACTATGTATGACATTATGCATAAAAATCATGAAAAATGGATATTTATTTGAAATATGCATCTTTTCATTAAGATGTAATATTATAATCATAAGAACAATATTTAACAACTTATAAACACCTAAGATAACCTTTAAACCTAAAATCACATTTTTAGAACTCACTTTACAGTAAGCTCATTCACTGTTACAGTGAATAACTTCATTGTACAGTGAAGTCACTGATTTTTCACCTTAGACACCATTTAGTATGTAATATTCTCACTGAAAGCTATCTAAAGATTCACTTCAGTAACATAAATAGAGACCACCCATAAACCCTCTCTAGGTGAGCCTAAACGACCCTTAGGTTTACTTAATATGAGCCACATACACACATAGAAAGTATCATGAACATCAACGTAAGATTATTCTACCAAAGGTAAACTCTAAGCCTCAAATGAGTGTGATGTGAAGAAACCGCCCATAGAATCCCTTACACACACAATTAAGTGATCCTATAGACTCCCTACGATATAATCATGCTCACATAACATCAACACATAGGTGATTTGACATTCTCCTTCCAAAGGCTATCAAAAGACCTATTTATGTAAATCTAGAAAATAACGTCCATAGTGACCTCTTCAACATTACCTAAATAATCCTTCATACTACTTAAGGCTTAGATCATGTCCACAAAATCAACATACTTCCCTAAAAAGAGTCATCTTCAAGACTTTAAAAAATAAAACATGAAGAGATCATCCTTTACACCCTTTTTCGTGCTTTACCTATGGAATGCTTAAGTAACTTTAGATTAGGTACTCATTTGTTTACATACTTCTTTACATAAGTCATTAGTTGATTATGACTCATACATCAAATACAGGACATTGAAATAATTGTCTTAGATAAGACCTAGGAACTTCATATAACACCTTTAAAGAGTATTGTGCAATATCTAGATAGTGTCCCATGCCACCGCCTAAACCTCATCAATTTCACCAATGCTAATAGGTATTCCACATGATGATAATAGTAAATATTTGACACAGACGATGATAGCAAGACATGGATTCCAGAGTTCTATCCTACTCCGATGAGGTTGTTCTACTTGCTAATGGTAGAACTTGGACACATCCCATGTAAGCAGATAGTTAAAGATTATGAAAGGCTTCTTTGTATTCTAGTCTCATACTTAACAAGAACTTCTTTTCCTTACCACACTTAATCGGTGCTAGACTTAGTTCTCATAGATTAATTCTCATTACCGTTCATATAAATGGGTCCCATATCTAGTTCATGACAGAATAACAATCAACCAACCAAAGCAAGGTCCACTGGGGCATATATCACTATAGCAAGAAGAAACTCACCGGGACTTTCTTATGGTATGATATGATGCCATTCTAGACAATCAACCTTTTTTCCATCACTTATTACATGAAGGATACCATTACGGCTAACTACTTCATGATTTATAACCTTACCACCTAGTTCATGGTTCAACATAAATGACTTTCATATTATCATGCAAGGTCTCAACTATATTCATTTATTCAAGACTAATACACTAGGTTCCAAATTCAAGACATCACATATTCACATAAGCATCAAGTAAGGGACCAAAGTCTACCTAAACTGGACACAAAATACATTCATTTTAAAAAAAAATTGCCTATCATCTTTTAGACTCTTAGGAATGACCCTTAACCTTAATTAGTCAACTATTCATTACCCTAACATTATCAACTTAACAATTATAGACTCATCTAGAAATTTTAGGATCAACCATTAATCAACTCTAGACTACACACTTAACACATGTCCATAACATAACATGATTAAGTAAATAGTATAAATATTCTGACACATACTTTCACAAATAGATGGATAAGATCACATATCATCAAATCAACTACATAAAAAGCCATGTAAATTCACGTACCGCCGACAGAGCAATGATAACCAATATTCTAGAACGTAACGACGACAAGGCCACATCAATTCATAGAGCACCACCCCCGAAGGTGGACCAAACCAACCATAACATATTTGAAGTATAGATAACATCAAAATAAAGAAAATGGGGAAGCATACCTCCACTGCATCATCAACAATTCAATTCAACGACAAATTACTCAATTCAATAACACAAGACCCTTACCCAATGCCATAACCAACAATTCAACATAAAAATTTCAATAATAAATAAACTAGGTTAATTCAAAATAACTTCATCAATCTAAGACAAACTAGATATCAATTTACTACAACTATTACTTAAATGCATGGCCCACAAAAACTAAATAAGGATTCATCAACATTAGACCAATATCAAGTAAACCAAAACTTTGTCAAATTCTAGGGTTCATCTTATTGATGGATTCATTTGTAATTTAGATTGAAATAATCAATACAATATTAGTATATCATAATTCAATGTTTTAAAATCATTAATGCAAGAACCCGTGTTAGAATCATGAAATCGGACAACTCAAATTTAGAAAACTTAGAAATCATTTTGGGAATTGGGGCACCTTGATGAAGACAGTTTTAAGGATCAATAGCGAAACCTTAACGATGATAATTCTTCCTTGATTTGGACTTCAATGGAGACTTTTAGAGAATTCTAAGGGATTTGATTTGGAAGAATGAAATATTCTAAGTGTTAAAAACTTATATACATATTTAAAATACCCAATATGCAACTTGTTAAACCGCCAATACATCAATTTAGAAGTGGTATGAATTTACATTTTAACCGCTAACTTGGCAGCAGCCTGTGCAGAAAAACTGCTTCAATTTATGATTGCCCTCGACGGGGCGTCACCCCACAGACGGGCCGTGCTGGCAGCCGTCGGTGGGTTCAGAGACTTTCCAAGTAACTCTTCCTTCCCCCAGGACGATTCCCCATCAACGACACCCATTGACGGGGCATGAACTGGCCTACTAACCATCGACTGTTGGATTTTTTAGGATCTGCCTGGGACAACCTTGCCAGCATGTTTGGGTCATTCCTCATGGACCCTTGGATGTTCCTTGGGGATAATTTCCCAAACGTTTCCAACCCAAGTAAAACTGTTTACGAGTTTAACACCTCTCACATGAATTTCATCAAAAATTAACACATAAAACTCGACCAAACACACCTAGATGCACATGGTCACTTCAACGCATATCTTCCGAATGTCATGGACGTTCTTAACGTTTGGCCTCCAAATATTAGGAAACTCAACGCACTAAATATACATGCTATAATATCTCATTTAAGAACCTTAAAACCTCAAGAACCATACATAAGCATATAGATTCACATATGACTCACAAAGTTGACTTAGTCGTTGAACGTTTTAGTCATCCCTTGATGTTTGACTTCCAACACAACTAATACTTTTGCTACTACCTCTATACCATATATTAGGAATATATAGGAGCTTATACCATCAATACCAACATGTTAGGCTCTACATAACATAGGTCATTTTCAGGTTCTTATAGACACGAGGTGTCCTACCTCAATATTTGAGAGCTAACCTAGCTACACGAGGCTGACATGCACCACACTACGTCAACATAAAATTGAATAAAAATGAAGTTATTTTTCCCCACGACACGCAACTACATCCTAGAATCATTAGAGTTATATTTTTTGTAATTTCACTTATTAAAAAGACCCATTTAACTGGACGGTATTTTGGGTAATTCATATGACGACTATAATTGATATTCGGCTAGTTTTATACCACTTATACACGTCCCAAACCAGATAAAACAAAATTACTCTCATTCTCTCAAGAATTCTCTCTTTTCTCCAAACTCCATTGAAGAACTAGAAGAGCTTAAGGAAGAAGATGAAGACCTCAAGCTTTTAATCCAATTTTTGTGGATTCTTCATCTATAAGGTGTGGGGTTTTCACACGTTGGATTACTTTCTCAACGATTTCCTTGCAAAGATAAGTTTTTAGGAACTTCAGATACTATGGTTTTTACTCTTTGAAAAGGATTTTCTTCCTAAATCTAGATGTATGATTTTCAATGAAAAGTAAGTGTTTTCTATGGTCTATTCCACACGATTTGATGAGTAATTGTCATTTATGTTTGAATTTTGTGTAAAATATGTTCTTATATACATGATGGTTTTGTTTGATTGTTTCTACGATTCGACAATATGAAAACATAGGGATTTGAACTAGGACTAGAACGAACTCTTAAATGACCCATATCCTTTACCATACATTATGAATTGATCTTCTATACGATTTTAAGAGTTTTTCTATATTGAGTATTTAACTATTTTATGAATATGAATTTTGTAATTTGAACTTTATTTATTGAATAAGGTTCTTGGAAGCAAGAGGTAAGTCTTTTAAAGCAGTGATTACTCTACAATGTATATGTTGTTAGCCTATAAAGGATGATTATATGTTGTAAAGGCTTTATTATTATTTTATTTTGATATTTTGGGGTATTAACATGTTATTTTGAGATCATGATAAGAAAAACAAAACGGCAAGTTGCGATATTGTCTTGTATGCCTTACACTAAATTACAATGTTATGTTCATCTCACATATAAAGGGTTGTGATGAAAGGATCTTATCTAATACAAAAAAGCCCATGATCATTTTTATACAAGGAGTTAATCTCCTCTGACCAATGATAATTTAATTATGAAAAACTACTTAAAGGTTATTCAAGAATGGGACCTAAGTTAAGCACCGATGAACTAGATATTAGGTTATCCCTTCCCTAGATGGAAGGTTTGTTGAAAAGGACCCTCATGAGATTGAGGCTTCCATACAATGTGGAACTATAGGTCTCTAATATATCTCCTAGTTCTTGAACTATGTTGCCACCATAGGATACTAGCTAGTAGATCTACCTAGAAAGTTATGTCATGACAGGTTCTAGTTTTGCCGGTAGACCACCTTTTTTGATGAGGGTTTTTATGAAACCGGATTCTATGTTTAGATCATATGGTCTATGTCGGTTACTACGAATGTTCCCTCATGTAAGATAAAAGACAAGTAAATGGATGTTTACTAGGGTAACTTGAGGAGTCTACTTAGTATAGGTAGGGGTATGGGACTTTACCTAAGCATTGCAGAGGCTGACTCTAAGGGAAGTCCTAGGAGATTGTTCTTATGTAATATGATAAAATGAAAGATATATGTTTATAATACATGATGTTACTCTTATATAATGTTTGTCTTTATGATGAACATGTTATTGGGTAATATTGTTAAATGAAGTGATGACTATTTATGTGACAAGTTATATGAAGAAAAGCTTTACTCATGGTCTCCTATATTATCTACTTGGTTGTGTGGAGTTTTGGGTCTTCACATGGCCATTGCTTTTGCAGGTTGGGGATTGGATCATTGGTAAGGTTTTTGTACATTATATTATATGATCTATTGAATATGAAAAGTTAACCTGAATATAATAATATGTCTTCAATTATGATAATGCTTTATATATATGGAATCCTTTACTTTTATATGTTATACTTTATGTGCATTTAAGACTTTCACATAACTTATCAAGTTTTATAAATATATGCTAAATGATTTTTTTAATGCATGTCCTTATGTGTTAGGTTCATATACCCCTACTTAGTACATGTGACATACTAACCCCATTACTATATGTTATTACAAAATGTAGGTTCAAGTCACTGAAGTTTAACGAGGTCGATAGGAATAAGCTTGCTAATATTTCTCCAAGTCATGGTAGGTCCTCATGTTCTGGATGCAATCACTTATATTCTAGCTTACGAAGACTTTAGTAGATATTAGGATATGCAATTTTGAATCATGTTCTTTTGGATTCTTTTGTTTTATGGCCTATATGTAATATTGACAATGTATTAACTAAGTTCATATTTTCACTCTTACATGTTTTTATATATGTGAGACAATTTATTAGAATATCGTATGGTTTATGACTTATAAGTATGAAGTTTATGTAAATTTCAAGTAGAATGTAAATTTATTTCCTCAATTTTACCGATCACATGTTATGACGAATGCTAAGGCCTTGTCTGAGCCCTCTTAGACGACACCGACGCCGGTCTAATATAAGGTATACTCTCCGGGTGTGACACCATTCTTGGCCGAGACACTTTTAAAAAATCTGCAGGTGTCAATCAACGGTTGGGATGATGACTCATAGACAAAGCATGCAACACTTTCAAAGTATAAAACGTATTCTAGATCCTCACATGAGTATCTAAGGTTATTAGCACTGTTTAAAGGTCAAAATAGTGTATAAAAGTTGTTTAGGAAGTTTTAATTTCAAGACATCAAAAACGTCCATGGCATACGTAGACTAAGGCAAGAGGTGGTAGTGTGTCTTAGTCTATTTGAAAAGGTTTTAGTAGAAGGAATTGAATGAAATTTTGTGGTAATGTGTCTAACAAGTATTAGAGTAGGTTAAGAGAACAAAAGAATGGGTAAAAATCCCTAAGGACCATTCAATGAGTCCATGAGGAGGCGTGGGATAATCAATGGGGCATCACTTGCCTCCATCAATTGTCACTTTAACATTTTACCTAAAACACATTTTGGAAAACTCTCTGAATCTTATCAAATATTTGCAGGACGGTTGGTCCATGTTACAATTGACTGACCTACGGCGCGTAGGTTGGGGTCTCGTAAGTCATTTTTGAGTTTCACTAATAAATTTTAATAAGTTTCATTTAATTAATAAATTTGTTAGTTAGTATATTAAGGATTAATAAAGGGATAAGTAAGTTATTTAAGGACTCATATAAATACCTAAGCGTAATTATACTAACCAAACTCCCACAATTTCCCAAACACAACTGTTCTTCCTTCTCTCTTCTATCTCTCTTTCAAAAAAGAAGAAATCCATTGGAGAACTAGGTCAAGGTATTTTGGAAGCACAAAATTAATTTTCCTCCGTGAATTTTTGTGATGTATAAAGGTATGAGAACTCTTCACCTTTGGGATTCCTTTCCTCTAAGGGTTCTCCCAAAATTGAATTTCAAAGGATGATTTAATATGGGTTACTTTCTAATACTAATTTGATCTCCTATATTGTATTGTCTATCATTTGTTCTGATTATTATGTATAGATTATGATGTATTCTTATTCAATTATTCTAGTTCTTGATAAGTAAATCTAGTATGTGGAATAGATCATGAAATTGACCGATGTCCCTAACCCTAAGTTATGAACTAGTGTTGAATTGAGTTGTAGTGATGCAATCAGCTTTATTATTGTTTTATTTAATGTTATTTGATGATATTACACCTATTTTTTGGTTGAATTGTACGGTTGATGGTGTGACCTTGGATGATGGCTTCAGAAGGAGATTGGGTAAGTCTTTGTGATCTAATACATTACTTCAATTATGTTTGTTTGTACTTGGTGATGAAGTTTAATTTAAGTTTACCTTGTGATTGTATTAATTAGATTTTGGTATGATGATGCAATAGAAGTGTCTTTATTATGTATATTGTGAGATCATTTTAGGTTGTAATGATATAAAGTTGGCTTTGAAGTACCTATGTGCCTTACAATAAAAGGTTGATGTTAAAGCATTAATCTCACATGTGACAATATAATTGAAGGGATGTTGTCATTAAATTCCTATTGAGGTAAAGACTATGACTATATAAGAAGTACTCTCCCATTAACCTAAACTAAATTATGACTATTAGCGGAAGATATTTCAAAAGAGAGATTAACTTAAAACCGAGTGAACTAGTAGTGAGGAGTGTCCCTTTCTACATATGTAAGGTAGGTTAACTATTATACTCATGATATTGGACACAATAATGCATGTAGCATAAAGAGAGTCCCAAACACATCTACTAGTTCTTGAAATATGATACCCGATAAGAATACTAGCTAGTGGATCCACAT
This sequence comes from Solanum lycopersicum, assembly GCF_036512215.1. Taxonomy (NCBI): domain Eukaryota; kingdom Viridiplantae; phylum Streptophyta; class Magnoliopsida; order Solanales; family Solanaceae; genus Solanum; species Solanum lycopersicum. The sequence goes on from NC_090804.1 coordinate 35,998,577, forward strand.
ACATGTTATGTTCATGTCTTGGTACTACCTTGGAAAGTAGTCCACCTTCTTTCGTTGTAGTGTTCCGTGACACCGAATTTGACATTATATCATGTTGTATATATCGGTTAAGGAAATATGTTACCAAAAGTAAAATAGAGTAATAAAGTGAACTTTAAGTAGGATGATCATAGGGGTTATACCTAGACTAGGAAGGGGTATGACACTCTACCTATACATCGCACTATTTATTCTTGAGGGAAGACAGATAAGGATGTTCTTATGTCTTATGTTGTTACAAACAAAATTTTATGCTTAGGTTGGTTCTTCATGTTAATGGTATATGTTGCTAAATATGAGGATGAATGCTCATTATTCTATGTTATGTGATGGTATACATTAATCATGATCGTTTACTTAGGTTGCCTGGTTGAGTAGAGTTATGGGGCTTCACTTGACCATTGCACTAGTAGGCTTGGTGAAGGGTTATTGGTTAGGGCTTCACTTATTTTATAATGTTAAAACTCATGCCCATACTTTGTTCTTATAAAAAGATTGTATTGTTGCATTGGCTATGAATTATATTATGCTATATATATATATTGACTTAGCTTAACTTGATGATGTAGGTCTTGTGTTGAATAAGCTTTTGGCTGAAGAGATTCATGATTATTTTCTTAAAATGTGCTAACCCCTATTTCTCCCTTTTCCCTAACATTATAAGTTATGGTCATTGAATGGTTCATACCCACTTAGCAAGTGTGGGTATGTGCTCGAGTTCAGAAGATGATGCTTTTTCTCACTGTAGACATATTATATTGTTATAGTCTAAAGCCAATCATTTCAGTCTTGTAGTTTCAAGATATTGTTGTATGCCATGAGTGGTATTTATGCATTTGTGTAAGGGTTATGCCCATATTGTTGTATTCTATTTATATGATTTAATGTGCGACATCCCTATTAAGAGTATATTGTTTATCTTATATATATGTTCACAAAAGAAAAAGACTATGTAATCTTCTTATACGAGGAGTCTAAGTAAACTCACTATTAATATATTACATATAAGCAAGAAGTATAAGTAAACCTAATGAAGTAGATGTAGGTGAATAATTTTGATTTTCCTTACTTTTTAACCTTTGAAGATAATGATGAATGCTAAGAGGCTAGTCTTAGTCCTATACGAGGAAAACAATGCCGGTTACGTCTGGGGGATACTCAACGGATGTGAAAAATTTGGTATAAGAGCATGAGGTTAAATATACCTACAATTAAAGTCTCATCAAACAACATCTTTGTATATTATTATTCTTAATTGTGAAGCGTGACATACCTACGAATGAGAGATATTGTGATTCCTAGAAAACTCTAATTTTTTTTCATTCCTATGTCGTGCCTCTAGAGTCTTATTATGTGTTATCATCTAAACCATGTATCAAGGTTGTAGGTATGAATATTCGAAGACATATATAAGAAGGGACGAAGAAAGAATTTCTTATGTAGGAGCTCATGAAAGCCAACCTCCTCCAAAAGAAAACCAAGTTAATCCATTTCAAGAAGTTCATATGGGTGACCAAGTTTGATTGTTCCCCCACTGATGACCGATGAAGAGATAAGGGAAGCTTTTCTCAATTTAGACCAAGCCATGACCTCTCAAGCTAACGCCGTCACTTCTCAAGTACAAACCATGATAGCCCAAGTGCATTGGGAGGTTGGACCCCGAGTGACTGAACATGCTAACACTATGGATGTCCTTTTGAAATACTTTACTATAATTTACCCAAATATGTTCTTCGATTCGAGGTCAGATGATAACGCTCAAGATTTCCTTGATGAGATTACATGATTCCCTATGCTATGGGTATGACTTCAATGGAGAAGGCTGAGTACGAAGCCTATCAATTGAAAAATGTGGACAAAACTTTGCACATACTATGGAGAGATAATATGGCACAAAGGGGTGGTTTGTTCACTTAGGAAATCATCAATAAGGTCTTCCTTGAAAGGTTCTTTCCTAGAGATTAGAGGGAAGCTAAGGTGGAAGAATTTTCAACCATCGTCAAGGAGGTATGAGTTTACTTGGCTATTCCTTGAGTTTACTGAATTGTCTAGGTATGTTCCATCCTTAGTTTCTAACTGAAGGGATGAGATGATTCATTTTCTTATGGGGGTATCCAAAGACTTGCTAGAATAATGTTTTTGGTCTATGTTTCATGATATTATGAATATTTCTTGTCTCATGGCTCATGCCCAACAAGTTGAAAAAGGTATACTAAGGAAGAATAATAGGGAGGCAAAGAAGGCAAGGTGTTATTATGGTCGTTCTTCTAACGGTAGTCTTTACATTCAAGACATGCCTAGCTTCAAGAAGATGTTCTCCAATCAATGTCCTTATTTATTTCCTAAGGTTCGTGGTGATAGAGTTTGTAATCTGAAGTCTGAAAAGAGAAGAGGTACAAGTTGACCAACTAATAAGACAATATATAGAATGTTTGACATGAAATATTATGGTGAGTGACTTGTTGGGACGGACAATTGCGTTCGGTATGGAAAGAGTGGACAAAAGGTTAATGGTTTCCCTAATGTGAAGGGGTCACATAAGTGGAGTGAAAAAGCTCAAACTAGTTGTTATAATGTTGATGCTCCAAGATTTAATCTCTTTTATTATATTCGTTCTAGGGGTTAATAAGAGAGTTCTCTCGATATAGTGAATGGTATGTTACACATCTTATTTCTTGATGTATATGTTTTACATGATCAAGGTGCTACATTATAATTTTTTCTTTTTTGTTAGATAAAATGTTTGATATTTCTCCCGATGTTCTAAATGATACTTTTATGGTAACTACTTTGGTAGGTGAGTGGATGGTTACCAAGAGGGTTTATACGAATTTTCTTATATCCTTGCCCAATAACTACCTATGTTGAATTAGTAGAACTTGATATGGTTGATTTCGATGTGATTTTGGGGATGTATTAGTTTCATGACTGTTTTTCTTCCATTAATTGTAGAACAAGAATTGTCAAGTTTTATTTTCAAAATTAACCCATATTAGAGTGGAAGGGGGGAAATTCTATTCCTAGAGTTCGTATCATCTATTGTCTTAACGCTTGTAAAATGATCTCAAAAAGGTGTTTATACCGTCTTGTAAGAGTTAAATACATTGAATCCAAAAATCCTCCCATTATGTTAGTCCCCGTATTTAGAGAATTTTCGTATGTCTTTTCTAATGATCTTATCAAAATTCCTTCCGTATAGGAAATTTATTTTTGTATTGAATTACTATCGCATACAAAACCCATTTCGATAACTGCTTATCAGATGATTCCGAACGAGGTGAAAGACCAACCCAAGTATTTAATACACAAAGGCTTCATAATACCTAGTACTTCTCCATGGGGTCACCCGGTATTATTTGTGAATAATAAGGATGGGTCCTGTTAAATGTGTATAGATTATCGCAAATTTAACAAACTCACTATTATGAACATGTATCCTATCCCTATGATTGACAACTTCTTTAATCAACTCAAAGGGCAAGCTACTTTTCTATGAAATACTTGAGATTGGGGTATCACAAACATAGGGTGAGAGGTGAGGATATACCAAAAATGGAATTTCGAACTAGATATTGTCACTATGAGTTTTTAGTGATGAAATTTTGTCATACTACTGCCCCAACGACATCTATGGACCTAATAAATAGGGTTTTTTAAGATACATAGATTAATTTGTCATTGTCTTGAATGACGACATCTTGGTATAGTCAAAAATGAGGATTAATAGATGGATAATTTAAGAATGTTTGTACAAGTTCTTAAGAAAAACCAACTATTTTCCAAGTATATCTAATTTGTGTTTTTTTCACGACTGAATAGAACCTTTGTCGTGACCGCCGTTGTCATACTCTCTGAGGATTTAGAAAAGCCCTCAGCATTTGTCAAAATATGTTATAAGTTAAAAATAAGGAAAAAAAATAAAAAAACATTTACATGTACTAAGTAAGGTATACTTAGACCTCTCATGTAGAAGCTTACTTAGGCTTTTCTTATAGAAACATGGTAACGCAAATACAAAAGTCTAATGTAGCGCCCAAAATTGAACTAAATTAAACTAGAGATTCATGAGTGTTTTTTGAGTTAATTTCAATTTAAGATGGGTAACTTTATTTTTCTTAGGCAGTGTTTGAAGTTTTGTTAAGTTTGGAGGTCAAACGTCCAAGAACGTCAATGACGTTCGGAAGGTGTGTCTTAGTTAGTTCTAGGGTGTCTTGAGGTGCTTGAGTTAGTTTTATGGGTTCATTTTGCTTGAAACATGCATGAGATGTTCCTATGACCTATACTAATTAGTTTAGGGTTTTAACGTCCGTACATGAACCCATATAAGACCCACAAGGGGTCCTAGATGAAGGTCCCAGGACTTGGACCAAACCTCTAAAGCAGTGACCAAACGACGACCGTAAGGACTGTCTGTTTATACATCGACCTAGGGAGTCAATTGGACCTGAAATTCAGCATGATCAGGATCCATCTGGAGATATGTGTCAACCCACAAGATCCCACGAACTATCCGTTGATGCATAGACGGTCCGTTGGTTAGGTCTCGTGTGTGAGGTCTGCAAAATAGTTATGTGGACTGTCGTGGCTTGGAGTGTTCGGTATATTCACCCCAAGTCTTTTATGACGATAGGACATTAGTTTTAGTGTTTATTAGGTATACTAAAGTGTTCCAAACCGTAAGATCGCATTTTGGATCCCTCTTCCTAAAACCAAAAACCCCTCTTCTTAGAATTCTCTGTCAAGTCTCCATGGAAGCTAGAAGTCACGAAATGCTAGAAGGGATGTTGATGTTTGTTTCATAATAAAAAATCATCCGTATTTCTTCAATGTGAGGTAAATATCCATACTTCAACTCTCTTCCATTCAAAAATTTCCTTTGATGAATTTTTAAAATTGGTTCTACACTATAGTTTCTTCTATCTTGAACTCTAAATATGGGTCTTGCATGAAAACATTTTGAATGACTTATTAATGATATTTATAAAGTTTGTTAGTGTTTCTAAGGATATTAACACATGTTTTTTTAGAGAATGACATTTCATAATCTTGTGTTGTTATTGTTGTTTAGCTACTGCCATAAGGGCTACATTATGATGAAATATTTAGAAAATGTTAAAGCTGATGAAAGCTTTGATTAAAGGGTAAGTTGGTTATAATGCTTATCTTTGATTTCGAAATGCTCTTGAGTTGTATGGTCCACCTTATTGGTGGAGGTGTTTACTTGAATTGTACGAATGTAAAGCTACTAGTTTAGTTTGAATGAGTCCATGAAGGATTGCTATGTGAAGTAAGATAAAAATGATGCTATTCTTGTTAAATGTGCCTTATGAAGATATTATGTGAAATAAGGTAGAGAGTATGCTTTAATTAAGATATTATTGTAAGTGTTTTATGAAGCTTGTAATGAGAAGTATGTTAAGGATAATGTCAAAGTAGACTTATATGATAATGTAAAGGATGTTAATGTGACTGATGTGATGAAAGAAGGTCTAAGCATATAGAGAATGAATTGTAAATGATATGATGCTTATAGGCAAGGTGTTCTATCCTATATACACACATTCACACTTAAAAGAATGTATGAAGCGAATTTGAGTAAAAGGGGAGTTTTGGGGTGAAAACTCTTCGTGAGTTGCGATGAACTGTCTAGTAGCAACCCCACTATTCGTAATGAGCTTTCTAGATAGATTTTAGGATGAATACACTTCCTGAGTTTAGATTTTGTATTCACTATTTATCCTTAAACTATAGAATATAATGTTTAAAATCCGTGGAGATTTATTCCTAGAACAGAGAGGATATGAAGGAGAGGTTGAGTACACTTCGTGACTTAAGATGTTGTATTCCCAAATTACATCTTGGGCAGATTAGTCCTCGTTAGTAGAGAATGAGTAACTTAGTAGGAATATCCTTATTCCTTAAATATGTTCCCACATAGGTTTGTGTAGAGAATGAGCTTTACTTTTCTTGTGTTTTTATTCTTGTTTAGCTACTGACCTAAGGGATACATTATGATGAAATTTTAGAAAATGTTATATGTGATGAAAGCATGTATTAAGGGGTAAGTTAGTTATGATGTTTATCGTTCATTTATAAATTTTCTTTTGTGGTATTGTCCACCTTCTTAGTAAACGTGTTTACTTGAATTATATGAATGTAAAGCTACTAGTTTACTGTGAATGAGGCCATGAATTCTTGTTAGGTTAAGTAACATAAAAATGATTCTATTCTTATTAAATGTGCCTTATGAAGCTATTATGTTAAATACGCTAGAGATTATGCATAAAGGAAGATATTCTTGTTAAGTGTTCTATGGAGCTTGTTATGAGGTGTATGTTAATTAATATGTCTAATATGACTTCTATAATTATGTAAAGTATATTAAAGTGTGTGATGTGATGAAAAAAAGTCTAAGAATTCAGAGAATGAATTGTAAATGATATGATTCTTATGTGCAAGGTGAGATCACATTATACACACACCTACACTTAAGAGAATGTATGATGCTAGTTTGAGTAAAAGGAGATTTTAGGGGTGAACACTCTTCGTGAGTTAAGATGAAGTGTTTAGTAGAAACCCCAAAAATTCTAATGAGCTTTCAAAGTAAGGTTGGAGAATGAATGACCTTTGTGACTTGAGATGTTATATTCAATGTTTATCCTTAACCTATAGATTATAATGTTGAAAATTAGTGGGGAGTTATGCCTACCTCCAACAGGATATGAAGGAGAGGTGGAGTACACTACGTGAGTTGAGATGTTATATTCCCAAATTACCTCTTGAGATGAGTAATTCTTGTTAGTAGAGAATGAGTTACTTAGTTGCAATCTCGTTATCCCTTAACTATGTTCCCACATAGGTGTACCGTGGGAAATTTCCTCTGAAGACAAAGTATGTCCTAACATATTCGAAGGCATAGTCCATTTCGTAATTTCTTAGTTAAAGAATTATTATGTATTCCTATAAATGTAAAGGGTTGTGTCCCTAAGTTAATTAGATTGTATCATTATGTTTAGTTAGTTACAACGAGATTTTCTATCTATTTATAAAAATGTCCTCTTTATATCAAATGTTCGTGAAAACTTTTAATTCTGCACTATTTTTCATGTCATATGTAAGGAACGATAGTTAATGATCTTGTACAACACCCCAAAGGGTAATGTGTCCCCGATCACGAAACGAGGGTTCTCAATAACTTATAGGGGGTGCTTTCAGGTCATGACATCTAAAAGCTTTCTCACATAAAAATCATCTAATGAATATGAGTTGCACTTAACCAATAAAATGTCAATATTCCATATTGGCCTTAATGCAATAGAATCCAAAGAACGTAAAACATACTGAAGAGTAATCTAAAACAACTAAAGTCTTCATAAGATAGTATAATGAAAAGATAGTGTCCCTGAACAGGAGGACATACCAACACTTGGAGAAAGAGTTCCACGCTTTTTCAATCGGCCTTCTTAATCTTCAATGTCCAGACCCTACATTTGTAGTTATATAAAATAAGTGGTTAGTACGCCACATGTGATAAGTATGGATACATGCACATAAACATTCAAGGACATTTATCAGAAAGGACCATTTCATTAGAAATCATGCTATGTAATTTGAAAACCTTTAATGTACATATACTAAAGCATATACAAAATAAGGATCAAAACGACAAGAACCATTCACATAAACGAAGACATGACATCAGAAAGTCATATTATCATTTCATGCTCAGCAATGCATATCAACTTAACATACAAAAAACTTACCAATAATCTCAACCCAAGTCTACAAGTGCAATAATCATGTGAAAACCAATAACCCCGAACAATCAAGTAAACAAGATAGGGGACCATAAGTAAAGCTTTACTTCATACAACTTATATCATGAGTAGTCATCGCACCATATAACAATATAGACCAATAATATGTTCATCAACATAGACAATATCATGTGAGAGTAACATCGTATATTATAAGCATTATACATTTTATATCGTCATATTACATAAAAACAATCTCTTAGGACATCCTTTATGGTCAACTTGTGCAATTTCTAGTTAAAGTCCCATACACCTAGCTATACTATGTAAACTCCTCTATTCACCCTAGTCACTTTCCATTAACTTTTCTTTCATATTACTTGATGGAACAATCACCTTAATCGACATTAGGCATTGTGATCTAATCATAGAATCGAGTGTAACACCCCAAAATGAACTAAGGTGACCTAGAGACTCATGAGTGTTTCTTAATTGAATTTGTTTTAAAATGATTTAATTTAGTGTTCTTAGGCAGTGTGTGATGTTTTGTTATGTTTGGAGGTCAAACATCCAAGAACGTCCATGAATTTTAGATGATATGCCTTAAAAAGTGTTCTTGTGTGTTGATGTGTTAGAGTGAGTTTTATGTGGTCGTTTTAATCGAAATTTATGTCTGATGTTCCTATGACCTAAAATATATTTTTTAGGGGCTACATGTCGGTGCGACTCCATCAAAGACACATGATAGGCCTTCGAAGAGGACGCAAAACTTAGCACAAATCAACCAAAACGCAGCTCTATCGACGAAGGGAGTCTACTTGGATCAGTCCCATTAACATCCCGTGGACTGGGGGTAGTAGATCCATTGAAGGAGTCATTTCCAAACAATTTCATAAAGGGTTTCCAAACTCTAATTCCTTCTATATTCAATTTTAAGCATAGGTCTTCTTGTCAAAAGTGTAATAATGATTTAAATGTTTTTATTCTAGTATGAATTGATGTTTTTATAGTTAAAAACTTAAAGAACTCACGTAAATGCATCAAAATTTTGTAAAAAATAAGTTACATGAGCATGCTGGGTAAGGTATGATCTTTAGTTTTCTTATGTTGTTATTTTACTTTAGTGACTGCCCTAATGTACTTAGTATGATTAAATATTGAGAAAATGGTTATGGGTGATGATTGGTTGGTTATAGAGTGAGTTGCTTATATTGTGTAATCGATATTATAAATTGCTCTTGAGTGGTATTGTCTACCTTCTTAGTTGCAGTGTTTATTTGATCAAGTTAATATTACTTATTATGTTTCGTGAGTGTGGCATTAAAGGCCTAGCACATGAAATGAACTGATGCTTAAGATAAGTCTTGTCTTCTTTTTTCTGAATTAGCATAGCATGCTTGTCTTAGATTATTTCTAATCAAATTATATGACTTTGTGAAGCATGTTTTAACATCCCTAAAACTTCATATACTAAGTGATACTTAATATGTCATGAAAGCCTATGATTTATACAAGGTTGAATGCAGATTGATGCGCGTAGAACCAGCCCTCGGAACCCTTGCTACATCCAACCGAACTAACATGGGCAGTTAGTTGAGCTATGAAAGGTTGGGTCCAACCAAGTAGGGCTCTAGAATACGAAGTTTTACTCGAAGGAGTCTTTACCGGACTTAAATAGAGGAAGTCTTTGGTTTGAAGGGTCTTGGGATAAAATGGTCGAAGATAAAGGTAATATCATAATTAGCCTAAGCATATACTTAATTTTTTAATTAATAAGGTGGAGGGGAAATTTAGGGAGAGATACTCGAAATTGAGCTCTTGAAGGTAAGTCTTGCTTTACCTGGGTTCGAACCTAGGTGGAAGCAATGAACTAACGTTATTTTTATTTAAGCTATTAAATTAATATAATTAATTAATAATTAATATTCATTACATCATTTAAAATAAAATAAAAATAATTTTTTAATAGTAATGAAAACCTTCTTTGACTTATTCCTAAACTAGACTCATAAGCCTAATATAACTCCTACTCTCTCACGTTTATCTCTCAATTAACATGCTTAATCTCTCTGCGACTTTCATAAAAAAATTCAATGCTAAAATAAGATACAAAATCAGAAAAAAAAACCGACTTCTTCACACTTGAATAACTCACACGAAATTATAAATAAACAAGCTAAGGGAACACGTTACCCAAAGATAGTGGTTTTCCGTCAAAAGTTTTGTGTTTAAAACTTGTCTTGGACGTGAGTTTTGGAGAGGGTTTGAGCATAAACTTGAAGGTTTGAATGTCATAAAAACTTATGGAGTTTCTTCTCTGTTGGTACGTTTCCCAAGAGACCCCTTAAGGTTCAGGTTATTCATTTGAAAACTAGGATTGTTTCCCCTCTTGCATGCCTCTGTCACTAACTCCCAATGAATCGTAGGTTTTGTATGATTGCTGGTAGATTTAGGTGTATGTTATGTTTCGTGATGAATATGTTTATGTTTTGTACTCGAAATCGTAAGATAAGCAACCATGTATTGAAAATTTGTGCAAGTGTGTGTATATACAAAAGATGTTATTATGAATGTACTTGAATAATGACGAATTAAGACTTCAAATTTAATAATATTTTTTTGTCATTTTACGTACACAAATCTATCTAATCGTGATTTTCGTTAAAATTTAAATGGGGATAATTTGAGTGTCAACATTTTGGCTAAACGATTCTATTTAATACCCCCCCCCCCAAAAAAAGTATTAAACGATCCATGAATTGTCCTAAGTTTTCAACTGGAAATATTGATTAAAATAAGTTTAGAAAATGATTAATTAACAGCCAAAAATATAAGTTTTGTTTACGCTAAAGTTTAGTTATGAAATCTTGAATGTTTGATTAATTTTTAAGGGGTGAGGCTACCAGGATTCGAATGTATGACCTCACCCGCATGGAAGCTTAATTTTGCGATAGAAAAAGAAAAGTGGTTTGGCGGAATTCGAAATAGGGTCTACTGGTTGAAAAAGGAGAGAGAAACAAATTTAAAAAATAAAATGGGAGGCGTTGGAATCGATCCCACGACCACCAGGCAGAGAATGAGAGGAAAGAATAATAAAAGAAAGGAAGTGTGAGGCGTGGGAATAGAACCCACGACCTCAAGTCTGTAAAGGAGAAAGGGATAAATAAAAATAAAATAAAGTGAGGTTGTTGGGGGATCGATCCCACAACCTCATTGTCAATTCATTGGTAAGTTAAACATTAAATAAAAATAAAATAACGAGGTTTTGGGGGATTGAATCCACAACCTCATAGACCCTAGCGAATTAAAAAATATTCAAAGAGAGGTTGTGGGGGTTTGATCCCACAAGCTCTTGGTCTATGTGAAATTGGACAACAAAAAATAAATTTTAAATGTAAAATAAAAGGCATTTTGGGCCTTCGATCCCACAATTCTAAGGCCAAATAAGACAAAAATCCAGGGACAAAAAAATAAAGATAGAATGTTGATGTTGGGGTTCGATCTAGGGTCCCAATTTCATCAAGACTAAAAATAAAGTCATCGAAAAATGTAAGTATTGTCCAAGGGGTTCGAACTTAAGTTCCCTTGCCCAAATTTTCGTATTGATACATAAATCATACGTGCATTAAATGTTCAAGAATAATTTATCCTGCTCAAATCAAAATCTAGATCTTGGCATACATACAAGATAAATAAGTCATGTTCTACATTATCTTAGAAAGATATGTGTCACTTAACAAACTATGAATGATGTATCATGGCTTGTATGTATAGACCCATATGTCTAGCATATGATTAAAAACAAGTGAACCTAAGATGTATGTAATGAAATGATGAAACCCTAGAAGGGTTAAGTACGAGTGATAGATTCACTAAATGGTCAAGTGCATTGGTATATGACGAAATGAACAATGAAATGATTAAATGAACAATGAAATGATGAAACACTTGAAAAGTTCAGGAAGAGTGTGAAAAACACAAATGGCCAAATGCATTGGAATATGATGAAATGAACATTCACGTAAAAAGCGTGAGTTATAATGAAGAGAAAATGTGCTAATGTTTATGAATGTGGTGACAACCTGAAATGAGGCTAATGTAAAAGATGAGAACAGTCACAAATGAGCCTAAGTAAATAATACCAAAACGTAATCACCTATGAGAGTATAAAGCTAATGAAGAAACTAGTCTTATTGAACACTTAAATGCGAATATTGAGATTAAAAAACTTAAAAGTAATGATGAGATGAGAAAAAATCTATTAAGATATAATTTCCTCATACTAGAAGCTAGGTTCCATGACGTATGAGTTGAATGTAATGGAACTTTATACTAAGTACTAATAGACTAGTTATGACCGTTGATGCCTTCATTTAGGAAGGGCGGAGGTTCACGTAACACTCATGAGAGGAGAGTCCGGCATAGCTGTTATGGATCTCCCTATATCTCCTATTCTTGGAACCTATACTACAAACATAGAGATTTGGTAGCGTTAAATTCGCATGTACTCTAGCATGTTTTGGGTCACTTTGGACGGTGATTTTACCTCTTTTTGGTATGGGGGAGACACATGATATTATTATGCTCACATGATCTACTTCGTTTAAAGTTAAAATGTTCAAAGGATAAATAAGGATAACTTCAAATGATGCACATAATGAAACGAATGGTACCAAAGGTGTGAGGATAGGATTATCAAGAACAGATCAAAAATCAAGTAATGAAACTAGGTTATTCTTGATAACTGCACAACAAACTCGATGAAAGCCTTAAACTACATCCTAGGTATAGTTGGTGTTCACACTAGCCTATGAACGAAATGAAATGAAGTACATATGAATGAATTAAGTAGACTATGTGTTTTCCAATGAAGACACCCTATTTGAGGTCCCATATTTTTTACCCTCATTTTTTAAATTATTAATGTCATATCCAGAATTCCAAGGAATTATGACATATGAAGGAGTGTTATGAAATATGTTATGTGCTATATGCTATATGATATGTGTTATGTGTAAGATATTATGTGCGGTGTGCAATATGATAAGTATGATAATGCAGGTTACTCTCATGGCATGACTTTCCTAGTCAAAATTTGTAAAGCTCACTAACTTTCCTAATCCATATTTGACAAGTTCACTAACATTCCTAATTATAATTTGGAAAGTCCACTGACTTGACTTTACATAATAATGTTGTTAGGAAAGAGATATCCTTTCTCATTCATTTTCGTGGGGTGTGCTTGCATATATAAATACTTAGTACAAGTGTGTAGTAATTCCATACAAGTCTATATTTTTAGTTGCATGTAAAGAAGGGTCAGTATTTTGATCATGTGTTGGTCGAGTTGAAGGACTAAGTTCTCGTGAAGATGAATGAGTCCTTTTTTTTTAGGTGAAAACATACTTAGGTACCAGGACATGTTGATGTAGCAGACGTGGACAATATTCGAACGATGATTGTTGCAGACGTCCATGGTTCTAGGTATTCGATACATAAAAATTCCAACAAGATGTATCATGACCTCAAGCATATATATTAGTTGAATTACATGAAGAAGGACATGGATGAGTATGTGGCCAAGTTTTATAATGGTCACTAGGTTTTGAAGTGGGAGGCCATTAACATGGAGTTCGTGGTCGCTCTTCCGAGGATTAGGAGACAACATGACTCCGTATGGGTTATTATGGATAGGATGACTAAGTCTTCCCACTTTATCATTATGAAGTCTACTTACAGGGCCGAGCATCATGCGAGACTGTACATTGATGAGATTGTTAGGTGTCACAATATTCCTTTATCTATCATTTCAGATAGAGGAGCTCAGTTCACTTCACTTTTAGGAGATCCTTCCAGAAGAGCTTAGGCACGCCAGTAAATCTCAATAGTGTTGTGTGTGCTTGCATTTACCTATTGTTATTACAAGTGCGCATTAATTCCATACATTTATCTACTTCTAGGTGCCGGTGCAGCTCGACGTTAAAGCTTACTAGTCGATGCAAAAGTTATCCTGACGTAGAGATTTAATAAAGATTTTATAGGCCCTCATTCATTCGAGGAAGCTTACTGATTTATTCTGGCGAAGACATAGACATGAACTAGTGGAGTATGCTCCACTTGAGTTTCTTCCGTACTTACTCTCCGACGTTGTATTGGTTCCACTTTGCCAACTCTATATTTATTACTATATCATTCATTTGATTATCTTGAATTAGATAGGTGTTGTGAAAGCTTATGAGTTTACACAGATATTATGCGAGATCAATGTTTTCTAATATCAAGTTTAAGTAAACAAAAGTTTAAATTTTCTTCTAAAATAAACGTAAATGAAGTAACGACGACGTATGTAGGGTTATCTGCGAAGTCTCACTGGTCAACGAAGCCGGTCTCATCTGGGTCTACATTCTGATTGTGACACCCATGCGGGCGCATAGTTATGGGATAAAGAGATTGCCACTAAACTACTCATTCTCTACTAACGAGGAGTACTCATCTCAAAAGATACATTGCAATACAAAATCTCAACTCATGAAGTGTAAACATCTCTTCTTCACATCCTCTGGGTGCTAGACATAAACCCCACGAATTTTAAACATTATATACTATATGTTAATGATATGTTGTGAACATTGAATCTCTACTCACGAAAGGAATTCATCCTCTAACATATATTATATATCTCTTAGGATGTAATGAGGTTGCTACTAAAAACATTATATCAAATCACGAAGAGTGTCGACCTGAAAAAAACTCGATTTACTCAACTTAGCTTCATAGATTCATTTAAGTGTGTGTGTACTTTTGAGCACCTCTAGAATGTAAACATCATTTAAATTTATATTTACTTCTATACATGATTTAGGCCTTCGTTCATCAAGTCAAAAACCTTACATGATTCACATAATAAGATACTTCACTCAGGCATAATGTAAGTCAAACATGCCATTCAAGCTTCATAATACACAACACAAGAACCGTATTGATTATTAATTCATTTCAAATATTAGTACATCAAAGACACATAATAATACATACTAATTATAAGCAATTTCATCAAGTAAACACCGCCAATAAGAAGGTGGATCATACCACTCAAGATCATTTCACAACTAATGTTTAAATAACATAACCATCTTACCCTTTTATCCAAGCTTCCAAAACCTATATTATTTTACTCAATAATTTATCATAAATTATTCCTTAGGGAATTATCTAAAAAACAAAATCAACAAAAGGAAACAAAAGTTCAAAGACTACACCACTAATGTTATTTAACCCATTCCTTAAGCCAATATTTGATGAAAAGCTTGAACATGATTTCACAGAATTTTTAACCTTAAAATCATCGATTATCATTAGAAACATCATTATTAAGTCATTAGAAATCTTTTCATATAAAACACATATTTAGAATTTAAGATAGAAGAAACTAGGGTTTAAGCATCACACCTTGTATAAGAGAAATCACAAAGATTTTATTGAAGAACTTGGCAACCACCAGCCCACCTAGGTCATCTTGACTTATAGCTTCCAAAGAAACATGAGAGAGAATTCTAAGGGAGAGGGTTTATCGTTTTATTGAAATTAGGTCTAAAAATAGGTCTTAGGTTTTGAAAATTCTTAATATACCTAATAAACTCTAAAAATAACTTCATAGGGTCATAATGTACTTTTGGTGAATTAGAACTTTTACACACCCCTCGACAACCCACCAATGACAGACTATTGGTCAAAAAACGCCCCGTTGTTGAGGGTCCGTTGGTGTATTCAACATCCCTCAAATCTTGCAGACCTGCAGTTCCAATAGACATACAAAGACAACAGGCCATAGGTTGACCTGCTGGCCGTTGTTTGGTCTCGTTGGTGGACAATGACTAGGAAATTTTTATCCAACTATTCGGCCCTTCTTTAGGGCCCCCTTGTGGGTCCTAGGTGGGGTCTTTCCACACGTGCAACCCTTAAACATAGTCTTCTTGGTTTTAGGAACATGCCACATCAAATCCAAGAAAAAACAAACACGAAAAACTTAGTCAAACACATCAAGACACACAAGTACTTTTAAAGGCATATCTTCCGAACATCATGAGCTTTCTTGGACGTTTTACCTCCAAACTTAACCTATCCTTCCACACTTTATAATAACACTAGTTTTAATCTTTTTATCTTCAAATTATGTCAAGAAACACTCACGAGAATCTATTTAACCTTACTTTGTTTTAGGGTGTTACATTCTCCCCCACTTAGAAAACATTTCGCCCTTGGATGAACTAAAACTTCAAGAACAAAAAGGACTCACATAGAATAGCATAATAAATTTCAATAAATACTCAAACATTCAAAATAATATAATTAACTATCAAGGAGTACAATTTCACACTTTCAAACACTTTCTCATAGTAGCACTTTAGCAAAACTTCAGAAGTTAAAATTCACTCTTTTATTTTTTTTTATGGATGAAATACATTTTTCAACATTTAACATATTCATATAAAACCTTTTTAGACACATTGAAACTTAAATTCAGGAGAAGAAATTTTCTTCAAAAGTGACAATTGCTACACTGACATTCATTGTTTGTATTCAAAAATCTATACTTTGAGCAACTCATAAAGATTACAGGATCAAATAAACTATAAAACCATATAAAATCATCTCATAACTTAAAACAACAATCATCAAAGGTAAAAACTTACCACGACTATGAACTCTGAAATTAATTATCTTTCCTATCTCCAATCCCACAGAGAGGGTTCTTCTTGAAGAATTAGGATCTAGGGAAGCATGATTGACCTCTTTTTCTATTTCTTTGATGTTAGGGAAGTCCCTCAGTTTGTGGACCTTATTAAAAAATGAAAAACAACCATTCGTATGAGCAAGAAACCTACCTGAATGTCTCTTCTCACAAGTAGGGAATCTAGTCCTCTCAAAAGTAAGGCCACCACCATGGGAATTTTTGTTTGGAGACTTGTCCTTGTTTGTCATGGAAGTATCTTGGTGAAAAAACCTCTTCTTAGGTTTTTGGTGACTATAATAATCAAACCTAGGCCTCTTACCCTCTTTCTTTATCTCCATAATTTTTTTCTCCTCAATTTTTTGGGCATACACCATGAGCCTAGAAATAGACATGTCATTAAGATGCACTTTTGTAAAACACTCTTTCTCCACCAAGCTAGACACTCCTATCACAAATTTGTTCATCCTAGCCATTGGATTGGCTTCCATGGTTGGGGAATACTTAGACACTTGGGTGAATTTAAGAGAGTACTCTTTTACACTTAATCCCCCTTGATGAAGGTTCATAAATTCAATCATCTTCTTCTCCCTCAACTCTAACGGAAGGAACCTATCAAGGAAAGCGTGTTTGAATTCCTCCTAATCAAGCGGGGCTCTTTCTTAAGGTTTGTCACCCATCTATTTCCCAATACACACTTAATCCATCTCCTTGTTTTTGTAAGCGATTAACTTCACTTTCTCCCTAGGGTTCAAACACATTGAATCTACCACTTTGAACACCTAGTGTATGAAACCTTTTTGATCTTCATCTATGTTAGTTCCATGAAAAATGGGAGGGTTAAACCTCATGAAATCCCAAATTATAGAAGAGTGAGTACTAGCTTTAGGTTGAGGTCCTACTCCATGCTTAGCTTCAGAAACAAAGTGATTATTGACTATATAATCACGAGTCCTCAAGAGTTGAGTAAAATTCATTAGGGCATACTTTAAATCTTCATTGGTCATATGTCCTTCAACAAAAGGATCTTTAGAAATAGAAGGCACTTGAGTCACTTGAGGCTCTTGAGGTTCCGAAGTAACTTGAGGTTTGTGAAGGGGAACCTGCTCGTTATCTTCCTCTAGGCAACCTATAGAAACTTGTTCAACCAGGAGAGGGATCCTTGCATTAGGTACACCTCCCTCCTCCCTACTAGCTGTTGATCTCCTTGTATTCATGTCTTATGAACACAAATAGAAGAGGTTGAGAAAAGACACCTTAAATGACTCAACTCTAGAAACGTCATTCGAATAGAGTTGAAAGGGAACCTTGTATCATCCTATAGCCTCTTTTCCATGGATGTGATGCCACTCACACTAATGACGAAGATACTACTAGATGTTTCTTGTGAAACTTTATAGAACCTAAACTATTTCCCATAATCTTATGATCCGATGCAAAGCATATCACGACCTGAAAGCACCACCAGAATCTACGGTGAACCCTTGGGTAATAGCAAGGTGTACTTTACCCTTTGGGTTCTTGTACAAGCCCCTTAAGTATCATTCATTATAGAAGACATGAAAAGTAGTGCCGAATTAATACTTTTGAAAAAATATAGTAAAAACCAGTCTTTCATAAATAGTTAGAGAATCTCATCGTTAGAAGACAACTTAAGGACACGATATAAAATTTTAGGGACACGGTCGTTTACATTGAAAGAATAATACATAATAAGTCTTAATAATAAAACTAGTAAGCAGAGACTATGTTCTCGAATATATGAGGACATATTTAATCGTGATATAGTAGATTTCTGAAGATTCACCTTCAAATCTTCCAAAAGGCTCCAACATATTCTTATAATTTAACATATGGGGATCACCCCTTAGAAGTAATATGGCGTACTTGAACTCTTGGAGGTCTGGTAGAAGTCCATAGTTATCATTCATTGCATTGACATAGTAAATTGTAACGACCTGTTTAGTCGTTTTGAGCGGCAGATTTTACTCTGGAAAAACAGGCTGAGGCGACGGACCCAACGACGGACTGTCATGGGCACGACGGACCGTCATGGCCACGACGGACCGTCGCAGGGTCTCGTTTCAAAACACTTAGAAAATCTGAAATTGGGTACTGAAAATCGACTCTCTGAACTTCGTAATGGAATGGAAGGACGGACCGTCACCGGCGTGACGGACCGTCACAGATTATTCAGTGGAAATTGAGTCTCTGACCCTTGCGACGACCTGCAGAACGGACCGTCGCAGGCATGACGGGCCGTCGCAGGTTGCACAATCCCAGTCTGGGTCGGATTTCTTGATACGTTTTAAGGGACGTTTTTGACTATTCTTGCCTTAATTATAAAGTTAGTGGGTTAATGTTTATAAGTCTAATTACTTGGGGATTGAAAGATGTAACCTTAAATTAATTAGTGGGTTATTATTGCCATCTTTTATTCTTAATTATATACTAATTAGGGTAAAAGAAAGAGGGTTTGAATAAAGAAAATAGAAAGAACAAGAGAAAGAGAGAGAAAGTTGAACGAGAAAGAGGAGAAACGAAGAGGACACAAAGCTTTGGGAATTTGCTTGCTTGATTACTAATCTTCGGTGGAGGAAGGTTATGGTTTCTCTTACGATATTCGTAGTAAACTCTTAATAGAGAATGATATGTATTGATAATATTGTAAACCCTGCTATGTGCTTAATTAAATGCTTGCATGAATGTAATTATATAATTGTGATTATATAAGCATGATGAAGTTATTGAATCCCAAATCTTGCAAAATCTTAATCTCTTTTTAATGATGATGCCTTGGTAAGGGAGAAGGCTTGATGAACTAAAGTAATGAGATTGATGATTCCTTGGTAAGAGAGAAGGCTTGATGAATTGATGGAAGGAGATTAGGGGATCGGGTGTCACGAACCGACACGTAGAATTAGGTGATCGGGTGTCACGAACCGACACGTAGAATTAGGGGATCGGGTGTCACGAATCGAAATGTAGAATTAGGGGATCAGGTGTCACGAACCGACACGTAGAATTCGGGGATCGGTTGTCACGAACCGACACGTAGATTTAGGGTATCGGGTGTCACGAACCGACACGTAGAATTAGGGGATTGGGTGTCACGAACCGACACGTAGATTTAGGGGATCGGGTGTCACGAACTGACACGTAGATTTAGGGGATCGGAGTGTCACGTGCCGACACAAGAGAAATAAAGATAATGAATGTTGAAAGATGTTAATATACTCAATCTAATGAACATGATTCCCAAATGAGTATGGTATTGAGGCTTGAGTCCTCATGTGTGAACTTGATGGTAATTGTTAATGATATAGTGCTTGTTGTTGCTACACGTTGAGTATCATAGTTGATTTTATGATATTACTTGGTATATATTGATTTCTATTTTGATTTGGCAGATGATATCTACTCAGTACCCGTGTTTTGTACTGACCCCTACTTTTATGTTCTCTTCTTGTTTATTTGTGGAGTGCAGCAAACGTGCCATCGTCTTCAACTCAACAGTAATTCAAGTCAGTCTTACTACATCGGAAATTGAGGGTGAGCTAATGCATCTAGCTTGGACTGGATCTTCTTCTTCAAGTCTTGATGCCTTGAACTTCCGACATGGACTAGTTTCTTATGTATTTTTAGCTTTTAGAATACTCTTAGTTTAGTCATTTGATCGTAGATGTTCTTGTGGTGATGACTTCCAGATTTTGGGGGAATAATAGATGTTGAATTTTAGAAGTTAATGAATTGGTCTTTATTTAATGAGTTTAAGTCTTCCGCATTACTTTCTGTTGATATTATATTGAAATGTTAAGGTTAGATTGGTTGGTTCGCTCAAATAGGAGGAAAAGTGTGGGTGCCAGTCGCAACCCGGTTGGGGTCGTGACAAACTTGGTATCAGAGCATTAGGTTCGTTGGTCTCATCACACAAGAACAGGTCTAGTAGAGTCTTAAGGAACGGTAGGGGGACGCCTTTACTTTTCCTCGAGAGGCTATAAGACTTCAGGAAAATTCCACTCTTTCATTCTTTCTTTTGTGCTACTACTTGAGTCCAATTGGTATCTTGGCGATACGAATTGGTATCTGACCATCTTCACTCTCTTTCGCAGATGGTTAGAACTAGAGCAACGACTACGCCAACACCAACACCAGCACCGGCGGGACAGGGTGCGTCTGAGCCAGCCACTGGGGCTGTAGCTCGAGGAAGAACAGCGGCAAGGGGCCGTGGTAGAGGTCGTGGGAGGACGTCCTCTAGGGGAAGAGGACGAGCGCTTAGCCCATCTGATACTAGGGCAGTGACTCCTCCACCGACTAAGGAAGTAATAAGAGAAGGGGAGGATGGAGAAACTGAACAAGTGCAGAATGAGGGATTGCCACCCCAACCTACCCCAGAGATGATCAATCAGGTTCTCGCCTATCTCAGTGGGTTGTCTGATCAAGGTCAGGCACCTCCAGTGTTTTCTGCGCCAACACCTCCGGTTTCAGAAGTACAACATGCAGCCACTATGGCTCCTCGTATGGAGGCCTCATAGGACATAGGCACATTTCCACGTCTGACTGCTGGGCCTATAATGACAAATGATCAACATGAACTTTTCAGTAAGTTCTTGAAATTGAAACCTCCGGTCTTCAAGGGTGCTGAATCGGAGGATGCTTATGATTTTCTGGTTGACTGTCACGAGCTACTACACAAGATGGGTATAGTAGAACGGTTTGGTGTGGAGTTTGTGACTAATCAGTTTCAAGGGAATGCCAAAATGTGGTGGCGGTCACATATTGAGTGTCAACCAACAGAGGCACCACCTATGACTTGGGCCTCATTCCCTAGCTTGTTTATGGAGAAGTATATCCCCCGAACAATGAGGGATAGGAAAAGGGATGAGTTCTTGAGCCTAGAGCAAGGTAGGATGTCGGTCAATGCATATGAGACTAAGTTTCGTGCATTATCCCGGTATGCCACCCAACTATGTTTCAGTCCACGAGAGCGAATTCGCCGGTTTGTGAAGGGGTTGAGGTCAGAGTTGCGGATTTCGGCCTTACAGATAGCGGCAACGGCAAAATCCTTCCAAGAGGTGGTAGACTTTGTGATAGAAGGGGAAGGAGTGAAGCCAGACGACTTCACTACGACATCGACATCAAAAAGGTTTCGAAAGGGAGGTGAGTTTAATGGTGCTTACACTAGAGGACAGGGTTCGGGAAGTTACTCAGTCCGACCAATTCAGTCTTCACTACAGACTGTAGTTGGGGGACCACATCAGACTGGTCAACACTTCTCTGAGAGACCTATGCTTGACTCCATAGAGTGTTACGGATGTGGGGAGACTGGACATATTAGGAGAAATTGTCCAAAACAGAGTTACAGACCCCCAATAGCTAGAGGTAGAGGTGGTCATGGTAGAGGCCGTTTTTCTGGAGGGCGTGGTGGTCGAGGAAATGGTGGTCACCAAAACGGCCGAGGTTATGGGCAAACTGGAGCCACTACATCACAACATGGTAGGGGCAACGGACAGACGAACGATAGGGCCCATTGTTACACTTTCCCTGGGCGGTCTGAAGCGGAGGAATTTGATGTTGTCATCACAGGTAATCTTTTGGTTTGTGATTGCATGGCTTCTGTATTATTTGATCCTGGATCCACATTTTCTTATGTATCTTCCGCATTTGCTAATGGTCTTAATTTACATTGTGAATTTCTTGACATACCTATTCGTGTTTCTACTCCGGTGGGTAAGTCTGTGATAGTTGAAAAGGTGCATAGGTCTTGTCTTGTAACTTTTGTGGGGAGCCATACTTATGTAGACTTGGTTATCTTAAAAATGGTTGATTTTGATGTAATTCTGGGTATGACTTGGCTTTCTCCGCAATTTGCAATCTTGGATTGTAATGCTAAAACGGTGACGTTAGCCAAGCCTGGGACAGATCCGTTAGTGTGGGAGGGTGACTACACTTCCAATCCGGTGCGTATCATCTCCTTTCTTCGTGCTAATAAAATGGTTACTAAAGGGTGTTTAGCTTTCTTGGCACATCTCAAGGATGACACTACCCAAGTACCTTCGATTGAGTCGGTTTCGGTAGTCCGCGAGTTTTTGGATGTGTTCCCTGCAGATCTTCCTGGTATGCCACCAGATAGGGATATTGACTTCTGTATCGATCTTGAACCGGGCACACGCCCCATTTCTATACCCCCTTATAGAATGGCTCCCGCGGAGTTAAGAGAGTTAAAAGCCCAACTTCAAGAGTTGTTAAACAAAGGATTTATTGGACCAAGTGCATCTCCTTGGGGTGCTCCGGTTTTGTTTGTGAAGAAGAAGGATGGGAGTTTTTGAATGTGCATAGACTACAGACAACTGAATAAGGTAACCATAAAGAATAAGTATCCTCTTCCTCACATTGATGACTTGTTCGATCAGTTACAAGGTGCTTGTGTCTTCTCTAAGATTGACTTGAGATCCGGTTATCATCAATTGAAAATACGGGCAACGGATGTGCCAAAGACTGCTTTTCGAACGAGGTATGGGCATTACGAATTTGTAGTGATGTCTTTTGGTCTTATGAATGCCCCTGCTGCGTTCATGAGCTTGATGAACGGGATTTTTAAGCCATATTTGGACCTCTTCGTGATCGTATTTATTGATGATATATTGGTATACTCAAAGAGCAAGAAGGAAAATGAAGAGCATTTGAGAATGGTATTGGAAATGTTGAGGGAGAAAAAGCTTTATGCCAAGTTCTCTAAGTCTGAGTTTTGGCTAGATGCGGTGTCCTTCTTGGGGCACGTGGTTTCTAAAGAAGGAGTGATGGTGGATCCTTCTAAGATTGAGACAGTGAAGAATTGGGTAAGACCTACTAATGTGTCAGAAATAAGGAGCTTTGTTGGGTTAGCTAGCTACTACCGCCGATTCGTCAAGGGATTCTCTTCTATTGCTTCCCAACTGACGAACTTGACTAAGCAAAATGTTCCATTTGTATGGTCGGATGAGTGTGAGGAAAGCCTTCAGAAGCTCAAGACTTTGTTGACTACCGCACCTATTCTTACCTTGCCAGTAGAGGGTAAGAACTTCATTGTTTATTGTGATGCATCCTATTCTGGTTTGGGTGCAGTACTAATGCAAGAGAAGAGTGTGATTGCTTATGCTTCAAGGCAATTAAAGGTGCATGAACGTAACTATCCGACCCACGATTTGGAATTGGCTGCGGTGGTGTTTTCATTAAAGCAATGGAGACATTATTTATATGGGGTTAAGTGTGAGGTCTACACGGATCATCGTAGCCTTCAGTATGTCTTTACTCAGAAAGATTTGAACTTGAGGCAGAGGAGATGGATGGAACTACTGAAGGACTACGACATCACTATTTTGTATCATCCGGGGAAGGCGAATGTTGTAGCCGATGCTCTATGTAGAAAGGCGGGAAGCATGGGAAGTCTAGCTCACTTGCAAGCTTCTAGACGCCCACTGGCTAGAGAGGTTCAGACTCTAGCTAATGACTTGATGAGATTAGAAGTAAACAAGAAGGGAGGATTGTTGGCTTGTGTGGAGGCAAGATCTTCCTTTCTTGACAAGATTAAGGGAAAACAGTTTGATGATGAGAAACTAAGAAGAATCCAAGATAAGGTATTGCGAGGAGAGGCTAAGGAAGCACAAATTGATGAGGAAGGTGTTTTAAGGATCAAGGGAAGGGTATGCGTACCCCCTGTCGATGATTTGATCAACACTATTCTGACAGAGGCTCATAGTTCAAGGTATTCTATACATCCGGGTGCAACCAAGATGTATCGTGACCTAAAGCAACACTTTTGGTGGAGTAGAATGAAGCGTGATATTGTTGACTTTATTGCCAAGTTTCCAAACTGTCAACAAGTAAAGTATGAACACTAGAGGCCTGGAGGAACACTTCAGAGAATGCCCATTCCTGAATGGAAGTGGGAGAGAATTTCAATGGACTTTGTGGTTGGTCTTCCAAAGACATTGGGAAAGTTTGATTCTATTTGGGTAATTATTGATATGTTAACTAAGTCTGCTCACTTCATTCCGGTCAAGGTGACTTACAATGCAGAGAAGTTAGCCAAACTTTACATCTCGGAAGTGGTGCGATTGCATGGGGTTCCACTATCCATCATATCAGATAGAGGTACGCAGTTTACTGCTAAGTTTTGGAAAACATTGCATGCGGAATTGGGTACTAGGTTGGACCTTAGTACTGCGTTCCATCCTCAGACCGATGGTCAGTCTGAGAGAACGATTCAAGTGTTGGAAGATATGCTTCGTGCATGTGTGATAGAGTTTGGTGGTCATTGGGATAGCTTCCTACCCTTAGCGGAGTTTTCATACAATAATAGCTATCACTCAAGCATTTATATGGCTCCATTTGAAGCATTGTATGGTAGGAGATGTAGGTCTCCCATTGGTTGGTTTGATGCTTTCGAGGTTAGACCTTGGGGTACTGATCTCTTGAGGGATTCGATGGAAAAAGTGAAGTCTATTCAAGAAAAGCTTCTAGCGGCGCAAAGTAGACAAAAAGAATATGCATATCGAAAGGTTAGAGACTTAGAGTTCATGGAGGGTGAACAAGTCTTGTTTAAAGTTTCACCCATGAAAGGGGTGATGCGATTTGGTAAGCGAGGTAAACTTAGCCCAAGGTATATTGGTCCATTTGAAGTACTTAAGCGAGTAGGGGAGGTGGCTTATGAGTTAGCCTTTCCTCCAGGGCTGTCCGGAGTACATCCGGTATTCCATGTGTCGATGTTGAAAAGATACCATGGGGATGGAAACTACATTATCCGTTGGGATTCAGTTTTGCTTGATGAGAACTTGTCTTATGAGGAGGAGCCTGTTGCTATTTTAGATAGAGAAGTTCGCAAGTTGAGGTCAAGAGAGATTGCATCCATCAAGGTGCAATGGAAGAATCGACCCGTTGAAGTAGCCACTTGGGAGAAGGAGGCGAATATGCGAGAAAAATACCCACATCTGTTTACAGATTCAGGTACTCCTTTTCGCCCTTGTTTTCCTTCTTTTGATCGTTCGGGGACGAACGATGGGTAAATTGGTATCTATTGTAACGACCTATTTAGTCGTTTTGAGCGGCAGATTTTATTCTGGAAAAACGGGCTGAGGCGACGGACCCAACGACGGACCGTCATGGGCACGACGGACCGTCGCAGGGTCTCGTTTCAAAACACTTAGAAAATTTTAAATTGGGTACTGAAAATCGACTCTCTGAACTTCGTAACGGAATGGCAGGATGGACCGTCACAGATTATTCAGTGGAAATTGAGTCTCTGACCCTTGCGACGACCTGCAAGACGGACCGTCGCAGGCACGACGGGCCGTCGCAGGTTGCACAATCCCAGTCTGGGTCGGATTTCTTGATACGTTTTACAGGACGTTTTTGACTATTCTTGCCTTAATTATAAAGTTAGTGGGTTAATGTTAATAAGTCTAGTTACTTGGGGGTTGAAAGAGGTAACCTTAAGTTAATTAGTTGGTTATTATTGCCATCTTTTATTCTTAATTATATACTAATTAGGGTAAAAGAAAGAAGGTTTGAATAAAGAAAATAGAAAGAACAAGAGAAAGAGAGAGAAAGTTGAACGAGAAAGAGGAGAAACAAAGAGGACACAAAGCTTTGGGAATTTGCTTGCTTGATTTCTAATCTTCGGTGGAGGTAGGTTATGGTTTCTCTTACGATATTCGTAGTAAACTCTTAATAGAGAATGATATGTATTGATAATATTGTAAACCCTGCAATGTGCTTAATTTTATGCTTGCATGAATGTAATTATATAATTGTGATTATATAAGCATGATGATGTTATTGAATCCCAAATCTTGCAAAATCTTAATCTCTTTTTAATCATGATGCCTTGGTAAGGGAGAAGGCTTGATGAACTAAAGTAATGAGATTGATGATGCCTTGGTAAGAAAGAAGGCTTGATGAATTGATGGAAGGAGATTAGGGGATCGGGTGTCACAAACCGACACGTAGAATTACAGGATCGGGTGTCACAAACTGACACGTAGAATTAGGGGATCGGGTGTCACGAACCAACACGTAGAATTAGGGGATCGGGTGTCACGAACCGACATGTAGAATTAGGGGATCGGGTGTCACGAACCGACACATAGATTTAGGGGATCGGGGGTCACGAACCGACACGTAGAATTAGGGGATCGGGTGTCACGAACCGACACGTAGATTTAGGGGATCGGGTGTCACGAACCGACACGTAGATTTAGGGGATCGGAGTGTCACGTGCCGACACAAGAGAAATAAAGATAATGAATCTTGAAAGATGTTATTATACTCAATCTAATGAACATGATTCCCAAATGAGTATGGTATTGAGGCTTTAGTCCTCATGTGTGAACTTGATGGTAATTGTTAATGATATAGTGCTTTTTGTTGCTACATGTTGAGTATCATAGTTGATTTTATGATATTACTTGGTATATATCTATTTCTATTTTGAGTTTGCCGATGATATCTACTCAGTACCCGTGTTTTATACTGACCCCTAATTTTATGTTCTCTTCTTGTTTATTTGTGGAGTGCAGCAAACGTGCCATCGTCTTCAACTCAACAGTAATTCAAGCCAGTCTTACTACATCGGAAATTCAGGGTGAGCTAATGCTTCTAGCTTGGACTGGATCTTCTTCTTCAAGTCTTGATGCCTTGAACTTCCGGCATGGACTAGCTTCTTATGTATTTTTAGCTTTTAGAATACTCTTAGTTTAGTCATTTGATCGTAGATGTTCTTGTGGTGATGACTTCCAGATTTTGGGGGAATAATAGATGTTGAATATTAGAAGTTAATAAATTGGTCTTTATTTAATAATTTTAAGTCTTCCGCATTACTTTCTGTTGATATTATATTGAAATGTTAAGGTTAGATTGGTTGGTTCGCTCACATAGGAGGAAAAGTGTGGGTGCCAGTGGAAACCCGGTTGGGGTCGTGACATAAATTTAGTGGAAATTTTACATCTTTTCATAGCACATCATATGCTAGAAACGTCACTTCGTATATATTTCAAATATATGTCATAATACATATATAGACTATTAGTCTCTTTTCCATATTTGACTAAATTACATTATAATATATTAGGGACACTTCCCTTAAGATATAAAAATAAATATACAACATTTATTAATATTTACATCCAAACATGAGTAAGGAATCCTTGGAACTTAAGGACCCCTTTCCTTAATATTAGGAATCACCTATCAAGCTCCTCATTCATAGACATATGTCATAATACATATATAGACCCTAAGTATCTTTTCCATATTAAACAGAATTACATTAGAATATATTATGGACAATTCCCTTAAGACATAAGACATAAATATACAACATTTAATAAACTCTACATTAAAACATGAGTAGGGAAACCTTGGAACATAAGTACCCCTTTCGTTGATCTTAGGAATCACCTATCAAGATCCTCATTTATATACATCGGCATGGATCCATAACCTACACTTTGTGTAAAAAGTAGAGAAGAATGGGACTAGTACAAGAATGCAGTAAATATGATAACCATGCAAAAACATGAATACAAAAAACGGGACATTTTCATGAAAACCATACATGATGCCTTTTGGAGTAAATCTTTATAAAACCATTAAAAATTAACATTTATATTATTCATATACATCATATAAAAATATTCAAAGGACAAACGTCACCTAAGATCACAAATATAATTTATGACATTTTTTAAGCCACTTTACAGTAAGTTATCCCTACTTAACAATGAACATTTTTTATTTTATTCATTAACCTCCCAAGTCAACCTCTAGTGATACTTGGTGAAATTCATCGCCTTAAGGTCACAAACAAAGCCTACATACAACCTACATAAGCCAACACACATCATCATACAAATATAACACATCATAGACACAATTAAGTCAAGACTTATAGGCAATACAGTAAGCTACTTTAATTTGAACACATTTTTCCTCTCTCCATATACATCATTATAAGACCTTGTTCATGAATCCCATCTTTGTTTACTAGTGCAATGAAAATATGAAACACCATAACCCCATTAATTCTTAGTTGGCCCTTCATGACACTACAAAACATAACATTCGATTCATTCCTCAACATAACACATAAGGACAACTTCTTTCAGATCAACGATTATCATCATATAGTCATTAAGACTCACATAGTGAAGATAATAATAAGACCATATCACATAGACTCATACCACGAAAATCTTCATAAATAAAGGTAGACCAATACTACCAAGTCATGCATATGGATATAAATAATATTCATTAGGTCACCTTCGCAGGACTTCCTAAGGATATACTTGTGCAATATCTAGATGGGTTTAATACTTCAACCTATACTAAGTAACCTTCCTCAGGTTCTCCTAGTAAGGATACAATTCATTTACTTCCATTGTCCATTTTACATTAGGGAAATTTTATCCTTAACCGACACTAAGATCATGGGTGCTACACATGTAATTTGGTGTTGTCGAATCTTACACCAGTTGAAGGTGTTTTTACCTAGCCAAGGTAGAAGATTAAAACATGATTGCATGCTAAGTGATATCACATTTCTAGATCCTATGTAACAAGCACAATTATGGAACTTGGAGGTTCATATGAAAACCCTATTTATAACAAGATGGGGAATTATGGTTATTCTCTTATGGAAACAGTATTTAATCCTATTGAGGCATTGTTGTTATCCACCTCATGAGATTTATGGTGACCTGCCTTCCCTTATAAGGAAGGGACACACTCATAGTCATGTTTACTCAGTGCTAAGCTATGTTCCTTATTTGGAAAGCAATTATTACATTACTTTATAAAATGTTGGCTTAGGAAACTTATCCCCTCATATGGTTAGCTCAAATATCATAGTTGAAATTTAATAAACTTAAATCATTTGATAAAATCCTTTTACATGGACATAGCGTATGTATTAGCACTATCTAGTTATGATACACTTGAGCACACCTTTTGTCACACGACAAATGAAACTTCAAAATGTCTCATCTAAACATCTTGTATAATTAATTGCATAATAAGAATAACTAAAATGAGTAAAAATATAAAACATTCTTCTCATATTAAGAATTCATTAATAAACAATACGCAGGAGGAAGACTTTCATTTAAAAAATCAAAATTATACAACATCTCATTGAACCATCTAGACTTTAGAGTTTACAACAGTTGGTACTAATCCAATGTAAGACATAAAATGAAAACTTATGACATAAATGAACATGTGGCTATTGTCCTCGAGTCAATGAGGATTCAACTGTTAGAAATCTATCAATCCTTCATGGAACAACAACATTCCATTTCCCTACACTTTATTTAAGAAGTAAAAGAAGGGGTTAGCACGTTAAGTATGGAAGCCATGCAAAAATAATGAAAAAAAGTGGCATTTAGCAATAAACATGCTTTTCATGAATTTCGATTACAACATCATTCTATAATAATAAGGACAACATTTAACAACATAGAAACACATATGAAATCATTTAGGCAAAAAGTCACGGTTTAAGCAAACATTAGAGTGGAGTCACTTCACCTCACTTTAAACCCCTTTAAGAATGGAATCTTCTCAAACAAAGTTATCCAAAGATTCACTTAAGTCACACAAAGCGAACCCGCCCATATACCCTCTCTAGATGTGCCTAAACGACCCTCAAGATCACTTATAATATGTAAAATACACACTAAAAGACATTAACATAAGAACAACAGATTCTCCAACACTTAAGTGAGTTGTGAAATGACCGGTCAAAAAATCCCTTACGCACACACTTAAGAGATCCTATAAACTCCCTTAAATAGAATCATTTTCATTTAACACATTAGCATACATTTGATATGACATTCTCCTTTAAAAGGATATCAAAACACTTACTTAAGTAAATCAAGTAGATAACGTCCATAGCGACCTCCTCAAGATTACCTAAATCATTCTTAAAATAACCTAATTCTTATATAATGTCCACACAAACAACAAACATCCCTAACTAGATTCATTCTTAAGACTTATCTAGCAAAGATAAGTAGTGATCATTCCTATGCCCCCTTCAAACCTTAACAAGACTACCCCTAATTACTCTAGATAAGTACTACATCATTTTAACATACCTTCCTAACTTGAGTCCTTATATTAATTAGTTCATTAAGAGACATTCGTAACACAAAGGATATTCTTGGAATGGTTTCATACAAGATCCAAGGATTAAAAATAACATCTTCAAAGCCTATTGTGCAATGTCTAGATAATCTCCCATACCACCACCTAAACTTCATATAACTTCTACAATTTTAGTCGGTATCTCACATGAAGAGAATAGGCAATAACTAATATATACAATGTTAGCAACTCATGGAATCTAGAGTTCTAATATACTCCGATGAGGGTTTTTTTCTTACATGTCACGACCCAAACCGGGCCGCGACTGGCACCCACACTTACCCTCCTATGTGAGCGAACCAACCAATCTAAACCTTAACATTTCAATGTAATAACAACAGAAAGTAATGCGGAAGACTTAAACTCATTAATAAAAACCAATTCAATAACTATCAATATTCAACAGCTATTATTCCCAAAACCTGGAAGTCATCACCACAAGAACATCTACAATCAAACGACTAAACTAAGAGTATTCTAAAAGCTAAAAATACATAAGAAGCTAGTCCATGCCGGAAGTTCAAGGCATCAAGACTTGAATAAGAAGATCAAGTCCAAGCTAGAAGCATTAGCTCACCCTGAAGATCCGATGTGACGAAGACTGGCTAGAGTTATTGTTGAGTCGAAGATGACGGCACGTTTGCTGCACTCCCAATTAAACAAGAAGAAAACAATAAAAGTAGGGGTCAGTACAAAGCATGGGTACTGAGTAGATATCATCGGCCAACTCAAAATAGAAAACAGTATATACCAAGTAATATCATAAACTCAACTATGATACTCAACATGTAGCAACAACAAGCACTATATCATTAACAATTACCGTCAAGTTCACACATGAGGACTCAAGCCCCAATACCATACATCATTTGGGAATCATGTTCATTAGATTGGGTATATTAACATCTTTCAAGATTCATTATCTTTATTCTCTTGTGTCGGTACGTGACACTCTGCTCCCTCATATTCATTATTCCTCTTGTGTCGGTACGTGACACTCCGATCCCCTAAATATACGTGTCGGTTCGTGACACCCGATCCCCTAAATCTACATGTCAGTTCGTGACACCCGATCCCCTAATTCTACGTGTCCGTTCGTGACACCCGATCCCCTAAATCTACGTGTCGGTTCGTGACACCCGATCTCCTAATTCTACGTGTCGGTTCGTGACACCCGATCCCCTAATTCTACGTGTCGGTTCGTGACACCCGATCCCATTACTTTAATTCATCAAGCCTTCTTCTATACCAAGGCATTATCAATCTCATTACTTTAATTCATCAAGCCTTCTTCTATACCAAGGCATCCTCATTAATAATGTATATTAAAGTTTCTTTTCAAGATTTGGGATTCAATATTTTCATCATGCTTATCTTATCACAATCACATAATCATATTCATGCAAGCATACAATTAAGCATATAGCAGGGTTTACAATATTATCAATACATATCATTCTCTATTAAGAGTTTGCTACGAATATCGTAAGAGAAACCATAACCTACCTCCACCGAAGAATTGGAATCAACAAGCAATCTCCCAAGCTTTGATATTCTTCTTCCTCGTTCGACTCTCTCTCTCAATCGATCAATCTATCTCTCTCTTTTCTTTTCTCTTTTCTTATTCAAAACCCCCTTTCTTTTTACCCTAATTACCATATAACTAAGTGTAAAAGATGGCAATAATACTCAACTAATTAACTTAGGGTTACCTCTTTTAACCCCCAAGAATTTGAGTTATTAATATAAACCCACAAAATCTATAATTAAGGAAGGAATAGTCCAAAAACGTCCCTTAAAACGTGTAAGGAAATCCGATTCTACCTTGGATTTGCGCAACCTGTGACGGGCCGTCGTGCCTGCGATGGTCCGTCCTGCAGGTCGTCGCAAAGTTCAGAGAATGGATTTTCACTAAAGTCTCCGTGACGGTCCGTCACGCCTGTGACGGTCCGTCCTGCCATTCCGTCACGAAGTTCAGAGACTCGATTTTTAGTATCCAATTTCAGATTTTCTAAGTGTTTTGAAACGAGACCCTGCGACGGTCCATCGTGCCCATGACATTCCGTCGTGGGGTCCGTCGCTTCTGCCAGTTTTTCCAAAATTGAAGTCTGTTGCTCAAAACGACTAAACGGGTCGTTACATTAGATACCATTTTACCCATCGTTCGTCCCCTAACGATCAAATGAAGGAAAACAAGGGCGAAATGGAGTACCTGAATCTTTAAACAGATGTGGGTATCTTTCTCGCATATCTGCCTCCTTCTCCCAAGTGGCTTCTTCAACCGGTCGATTCTTCCATTGCACCTTGATGGATGCAATCTCTCTTGACCTCAACTTGCGAAACTTCTCTATCTAAAATAGCAACAGGCTCCTCCTAATAAGGCAAGTTCCCATCAAGCAAAATTGAATCCCAACGGATGATGTAGTTTCCATCCCCATGGTATCTTTTCAACATCGACACATGGAATACCGGATGCACTCCTGACAGCCCTGGAGGCAAGGCTAACTCATAAGCCACCTCTCCTATTCGCTTAAGTACCTCAAATGGTCCAATGTACCTTGGACTTAGTTTACCCCTTTTACCAAACCGCATCACCCCCTTCAGTGGTGAAACTTTCAACAAGACTTGTTCACCCTCCATGAACTATAAGTCTCTAACCTTTCGATCTGCATATTCTTTTTGTCTACTTTGCGCCGCTAGAATATTTTCTTGAATAGACTTCACTTTCTCTATCGAATCTCTCAAAAGGTCAGTACCCCAAGGCCTAACCTCAAATGCATCAAACCAACCAATGGGAGACCTACATCTCCTACCATACAAGACTTCGAATGGAGCCATGTCAATGCTTGAGTGATAGCTATTATTGTATGAAAACTCCGCTAAGGGTAGGAAGCTATCCCAATGACCACCAAACTCTATCACACACGCACGAAGCATATCCTCCAACACTTGAATCGTCCTTTCAGACTGGCCATCGGTCTGAGGATGGAACGCAGTACCAAGGTCCAACCTAGTACCCAATTCCGCATGCAATGTTTTCCAAAATTTAGAAGTAAACTGAGTACCTCTCTCTGATATGATGGAGAGTGGAACCCCATGCAACCGAACAATTTCTGAGACATAGATTTTGGCTAACTTCTCTGCATTGTAAGTCACCTTGACCGGAATGAAATGAGCAGACTTAGTTAACCTATCAACAATCACCCAAATAGAGTCATACCTACCCATTGTCTTTGGAAGACCAACCACAAAATCCATTGCAATCCTTTCCCACTTCCATTCCGGAATGGGCATTCTCTGAAGTGTTCCTCCGGGCCTTTGGTGTTCATACTTTACTTGTTGACAGTTTTGACATTTGGCAATAAAATCCACAATGTCACGCTTCATTCTACTCCACCAAAAGTGTTGTTTTAGGTCACGATACATCTTGGTTGCACCCGGATGTATAGAATACCTTGAACTATGGGCCTCTGTAAGAATAGTGTTGATCAACCCATCGACGCGGGGTACACATACCCTTCCCTTGATTCTCAAAACACCTTCCTCATCGATTTGTGCTTCCTTAGCCTCTCCTCGCAATACCTTATCTTGGATCTTAATTTTGTCAAGAAAGGAAGATCTTGCCTCCACAGAAGCCAACAATCCTCCCTTCTCATTTACTTCTAATCTCATCAAGTCATTAGCTAGAGTCTGAACCTCTCTAGCCAATGGGCGTCTAGAAGCTTACAAGTGAGCTAGACTTCCCATGCTTCCCGCCTTCCTACATAAAGCATCCGCTACAACATTCGCCTTCCCCGGATGATACAAGATAGTGATATCGTAGTCCTTTAGTAACTCCATCCATCTCCTCTGTCTTAAGTTCAAATCTTTCTGAGTAAAGACATACTGAAGGCTACGATGATCCGTATAGATCTCACACTTAACCCCATATAAATAGTGTCTCCATTGCTTTAATGCAAACACTACCGCAGCCAATTCCAAATCATGAGTTGGATAGTTACGTTCATGCACTTTTAATTGTCTTGAAGCATAAGCAATCACACTCTTCTCTTGCATTAGTACTGCACCCAAACCAGAATAGGATGCATCACAATAAACAATGAAGTTCTTACCCTCTACTGGCAAGGTAAGGATAGGTGCGGTAGTCAACAAAGTCTTGAGCTTCTGAAAGCTTTCCTCACATTCATCCGACCATACAAATGGGACATTCTGCTTAGTCAAGTTCGTCAATTGGGAAGCGATAGAAGAGAATCCCTTGACAAATCGGCGGTAGTAGCTAGCTAACCCAACAAAGCTCCTTATTTCTTACACATTAGTAGGTCTTACCCAATTCTTCACTGTCTCAATCTTAGAAGGATCCACCATCACTCCATCCTTAGAAACCACGTGCCCCAAGAAGGACACCGCATCTAGCCAAAACTCACACTTAGAGAACTTGGCATAAAGCTTTTTCTCCCTCAACATTTCCAATACCATTCTCAAATGCTCTTCATGTTCCTTCTTGCTCTTTGAGTATACCAATATATCATCAATAAATACGATCATGAAGAGGTCCAAATATGGCTTAAAAATCCCGTTCATCAAGCTCATGAACGCAGCAGGGGCATTCGTAAGACCAAAGGACATCACTACAAATTCGTAATGCCCATACCTCGTTCGAAAAGAAGTCTTTGGCACATCCGTTATCCGTATTTTCAATTGATGATAACCGGATCTCAAGTCAATCTTAGAGAAGACACAAGCACCTTGTAACTGATCGAACAAATCATCAATGCGGGGAAGAGGATACTTGTTCTTTATGGTTACCTTGTTTAGTTGTCTGTAGTCTATACACATTCAAAAACTGCCATCCTTCTTCTTTACAAACAAAACGGGAGCACCCCAAGGAGATGCACTTGGTCTAATGAAGCCTTTGTTCAATAACTCTTGAAGTTGTGCTTTTAACTCTCTTAACTCCACGGGAGCCATTCTATAAGGGGGTATAGAAATGGGGCGAGTACCGGGTTCAAGATCAATACAGAAGTCAATATCCCTATCCGGTGGCATACCAGGAAGATCTGCAGGGAACACATCCAGAAACTCACGAACTACTGAAACCGACTCAATCGAAGGTACTTGGGTAGTGTCATCCTTGAGATGTGCCAAGAAAGCTAAACACCCTTTACTAATCATTTTCTTAGCACGAATAAAGGAGACGATGCGGACCGGATTGGAAGTGTAGTCACCCTCCCACACTAACGGGTCTATACCGGGCTTGCCTAACGTCACCGTTTTAGCATTACAATCGAAGATTGCAAATTGCGGAGAAAGCCAAGTCATACCAAGAATCACATCAAAATCGTCCATTTCTAAGATAACCAAATCTACATAGGTGTTGCTCCCCACAAAGTTCACCAAACAAGACCTATACACCTTTTCAACTACCACAGACTCACCCACCGGAGTAGAAACACGAATAGGCATATCAAGTAATTCACAATGTAAATTTAGACCATTAGCAAATGAGGAAGATACATAAGAAAACGTGGATCAAGGATCAAACAATACAGAAACCATGCAATCACAAACCAGAAGATTACCTGTGATGACAGCATCAGATGCCTCCGCTTCAAACCGCCCAGGGAAAGCGTAACAATGGGCCCTATCGTTCGTCTGTCCGTTGCCCCTACCATGTTGTGATGTAGTGGCCCCAGTTTGCCCATTACCTCTGCCGTTTTGGTGACCACTATTACCTCGACCACCACGCCCTCCAGAAAAACGGCCTCTACCATGACCACCTCTACCTCTAGCTATTGGGGGTTTGTAACTTGGTCTGGGACAATTTCTCCTAATATGTCCAATCTCCCCACATCCATAACATTCTTTGGAGTCGATCATATGCCCCTCGGAGAAGTGTTGACCGGTCTGAGGTGGTCCCCCAACTACAGTCTGTAGTGAAGACTGAATTTGCCGGACTGAGTAACTTCCCGAACCCTGTCCTCTAGTGTAAGAACCATTAAACTCACCTCCCTTTCGAAGCCTTTTTGATGTCGATGTTGTGGTGAAGTCGTCTGGCTTCAATCCTTCCACTTCTATCACAAAGTCTACCACCTCTTGGAAGGATTTTGCCGTTGCCGCTATCTGTAAGGCCGAAATCCGCAATTCTGACCTCAACCCCTTCACAAACCGGCGAATTCGCTCTTGGGGACTGAAACATAATTGAGTGGCATATCTGGATAGTGCACGGAACTTAGCCTCATAAGCATTAACCGACATCCTACCTTGCTCTAGGCTCAGGAACTCGTCTCTTTTCCTATCCCTCAAAGTTCGGGGGATATACTTCTCCATGAACAAGCTAGAGAATGAGGCCCAAGTCATAGGTGGTGCCTCTATTGGTTGACACTTGATATGTGACCGCCACCACATTTTGGCGTTCCCTTGAAACTGATAACTCACGAACTCTACACCAAACCGTTCTACTATACCCATGTTGTATAGTAGCTCATGACAGTCAACCAGAAAATCGTAAGCATCCTCAGATTCCGCACCCTTGAAGAGTGGAGGTTTCAATTTCAAGAACTTACTGAAAAGTTCATGCTGATCACTTGTAATTATAGGCCCAGTAGTCAGACGTTGAAACGTGCCTATTTCCAATGGAACATCCATGCGGGGAGCCATAGTAGCCGCATGTTGTACTTCTGAAACCGGAGGTGTTGGCGCAGAAAACACTGGAGGTGCCTGACCTTGATCAGATAACCCGCTAAGATAAGCCAGAACGTGATTGATCATCTCTGGGGTAGGTTGGGGTGGCAATCCCTTATTCTGCACTTGTTCAGTTTCCCTATCCTCCCCTTCTCTTATTACTTCCTCAGTCGGTGGAGGAGTCACTGCCCTAGTATCAGATGGGCTAGGCGCTCGTCCTCTTCCCCTAGAGGACGTCCTCCCACGAACTCTTCCACGGCCCCTCGCCGCTGTTCCTCCTCGAGCCACAGCCCCAGTGGCTGGCTCAGTTGTTTCTTGTCTGGCCGGTGTTGGTTTTGACGTAGTCGTTGCTCTAGTTCTAACCATCTGCGAAAGAGAGTGAAGATTGTCAGATACCAATTCGTATCGCCTAGTTACCAATTGGACTCAAGTAGTAGCACGAAAGAAAGAATGAAAGAGTGAAATTTTCCTAAAGTCTTATAGCCTCCCAAGGAAAAGTAAAGGCGTCCCCCTACCGTTCCTTAAGACTCTACTAGACCTGTTCTTGTGTGATGAGACCAACGAACCTAATGCTCTGATACCAAGTTTGTCACGACCCAAACCGGGCCGCGACTGGCACCCACACTTACCCTCCTATGTGAGCGAACCAACCAATCTAAACCTTAACATTTCAATGTAATAACAACAGAAACTAATGCGGAAGACTTAAACTCATTAATAAAAACCAATTCAATAACTATCAATATTCAACAGCTATTATTCCCAAAACCTGGAAGTCATCACCACAAGAACATCTACAATCAAATGACTAAACTAAGAGTATTCTAAAAGCTAAATATACATAAGAAGCTAGTCCATGCCGGAAGTTCAAGGCATCAAGACTTGAAGAAGAAGATCCAGTCCAAGCTAGAAGAATCAGCTCACCCTGAAGATCCGATGTGACGAAGACTGGCTAGAGTTATTGTTGAGTCGAAGATGACGGCACGTTTGCTGCACTCCAACATTAAACAAGAGGAAAACAATAAAAGTAGGGGTCAGTACAAAGCACGGGTACTGAGTAGATATCATTGGCCAACTCAAAATAGAAAACAATATATACCAAGTAATATCATAAACTCAACTATGATACTCAACATGTAGCAACAACAAGCACTATATCATTAACAATTACCGTCAAGTTCACACAGGAGGACTCAAGCCCCAATACCATACATAATTTGGGAATCATGTTCATTAGATTGAGTATATTAACATCTTTGAAGATTCATTATCTTTATTCTCTTGTGTCGGTACGTGACACTCCGCTCCCTCATATTCATTATTCCTCTTGTGTCGGTACGTGACACTCCGATCCCCTAAATCTACGTGTCGGTTCGTGACACCCGATCCCCTAAATCTACGTGTCGGTTCGTGACACCCGATCCCCTAATTCGACGTGTCGGTTCGTGACACCCGATCCCCTAAATCTACGTGTCGGTTCGTGACACCCGATCCCCTAATTCTACGTGTCGGTTCGTGACACCCGATCCCCTAATTCTACGTGTCGGTTCGTGACACCCGATCCCATTACTTTAATTCATCAAGCCTTCTTCTATACCAAGGCATCATCAATCCCATTACTTTAATTCATCAAGCCTTCTTCTATACCAAGGCATCCTCGTTAATAATGTATATTAAAGTTTCTTTTCAAGATTTGGGATTCAATATTTTCATCATGCTTATCTTATCACAATCACATAATCATATTCATGCAAGCATACAATTAAGCATATAGCACGGTTTACAATATTATCAATACATATCATTCTCTATTAAGAGTTTGCTACGAATATCGTAAGAGAAACCATAACCAACCTCCACCGAAGAATTGGAATCAACAAGCAATATCCCAAGCTTTGATTTTATTCTTCCTCGTTCGACTCTCTCTCTCAATCGATCAATCTATCTCTCTCTTTTCTTTTCTCTTTTCTTATTCAAAACCCCCTTTCTTTTTACCCTAATTACCATATAACTAAGTGTAAAAGATGGCAATAATACTCCACTAATTAACTTAGGGTTACCTCTTTTAACCCCCAAGAATTTGAGTTATTAATATAAACCCACAAAATCTATAATTAAGGAAGGAATAGTCCAAAAACGTCCCTTAAAACGTGTAAGGAAATCCCATTCTGCCTGGGATTTGCGCAACCTGTGACGGGCCGTCGTGCCTGCAACGGTCCGTCCTGTAGGTCGTCGCAAAGTTCAGAGAATGGATTTTCACTAAAGTCTCCGTGACGGTCCATCACGCCTGTGACGGTCCGTCCTGCCATTCCGTCACGAAGTTCAGAGAGTCGATTTTTAGTACCCAATTTCAGATTTTCTAAGTGTTTTGAAACGAGACCCTGCGACGGTCCGTCGTGCCCATGACGTTCCGTCGTGGGGTCCGTCGCTTCTGCAAGTTTTTCCAGAATTGAAGTCTGTTGCTCAAAACGACTAAACGGGTCGTTACATTACATAGGGTAGAACTATGACACATCCCATGTCGCCACATGGTTAAGGACTATGAAGGGATTTTATGTACTCTAGTCTACTTCATTAGTAGAGATACATTGTAATCTATTCTCATATCAAGTAGAGCTACGTCCTATTACATAATAACTTGGTGATAGCCTTCCTTCTCTTGGAGTAATTCACATTAAGGTTCATTTAAAGGGGTCACATATCTAGTTGATGACCCAATTACATTTAACAAATCAAAGCAAGCTCCACAAGGTCATATCTCACTATGGAGACAAGAAACTCATCTCTACTTTCCTAAGGTATGACATTATGCCACTCTAGCTAATAAAATTGAAGTCCATCACTCATTACATGAAGGATACCATTACGGCTAACTACTTCACCATTTATAACCTTACCAATTTTCTTAAAGGTTCCACATAAATGACCTTCGTATTATGATGAAAAGTCTCACAAATATTCATTTATACAATACTAAGACCTTTTAGGTTCCCAAGTCAACACATCACATATTCATATAAGGATCAAGTAAGGGACACAAGTCAACCTAAAGAACACACCACATACTTCACCTTGACACATATTACTAGTGATTCTATTAGCACAAAGGAATAAACATTATCGTCTTTAATCATTTTAAATACTACCATATCATCATCAAAATAACTATTATAAACTCATATATCCAAGTAGTAACAACCATGCATGAACCCTAAAACTACACATAGTCATAGTATACATGATATCCAAACATATGTAACAAGAACACATACTTCAAATTCCTTTACATATACATAGATATACTCATAGTTAACATAGAAAAACTATACGAAACATCATAGTACTTCAGGTAGTGCCGATTAAGGCCATGATCATCATAATGCATTATGTAATGCCGACAAAGCCATGTAAATTGCAAGTAAAACACATAACACCGCGACCTTAAGTGTACCATACCAATAACAATATAATTGAATTCTAATTCACATCAAAATAAAGGAAATAGGGAAGCATACCCCACTCGATTTTACCACTTAATTTTCAAGGCTAAATAATCCAATTTGATATTACAAGACCCTTACCCAAGGCCATAACCATCAACTCAATACAATTATATCGATAACCAATGAAACTAGATCAATTCATTACATAGTTATCAATCTAATACAACCTAGATATCAATTGACAATAATTATTGCATCATTAGAATGCCCATAAAAATTATATTAAAAATTATATGCCTTATGTCAATATTAAATCAGTGAACTTAACATCAAATAGATATAAGAATATTCATTACTGAATTAATCAAATTGGACAAGCCTATAAATTTTACATACATAATATATACATGGATAAAAAGCCTATAACAATCTACACATGAATACATGAATATAAAAGCAAAATCATTTGATCCAAATTTTAGTGAAATTTAGAGATTTGAGAAGAACAAGGGTTCATGGATGATTTCATTGGAGAAAATCAATAAAACATCAATAACATCATATCTAAACGTATGGAAAACATTTATGAAAGAACAACAAAGACTTCAAGTAGAAATTTGACTTTTTCATATTTTTGAAATCTTTAAAAATCATCTTTAAAATATAGATATAAGGTTATAGGAAGAGTTAGATGATGAACTCACATACCTCATTTGAAGAACTCCGTTGAAGACCCATCTTTAAGCTCCATATTCTCTTTGAACTAACATGGATGTTTTGGGATATTTTTTAAGTATTTAGGATTTATGATTTTGAAGAATGAAATTTTCCATGTTATTACTCATTAATACTTAATTAAAATATCCAAAAGACCCTGAATAAACATCCAATCAAATTCACTGCTTGACTTGGAAGCAAACCTGTGAAGGAGAATAGGTCGCACGATGACTTGTCCTTGACGGGGCGTCACCACCTCGATGGGCCGTCTCAAGCCTCCGTCGGAGGAAACAGTGGATGGAAAAGATTCCATTCTTCACAAAAGGATAAGTCCTTCGCAACAGGAACCTTTTTTATGGGGCATTATATCCACGACTGGACATTGACTGCTCTGCGCAAGGGTCTGCCTGGGCATCCTGCAGACTGATTTTTGGTCCTTCCTCAAGGACCCTTTGGTAGTCCCTGGGATAATTTCCCACATGTTTCGAACGAAAATACGAACATATATTAGTTTAAAACCTCTAAAATGAATTTATTCCAAAACTAACATGTAAAACTCTACAAAGAAAACCTAGATGTACAAGGTCGAGTCAAGGCATATCATTCAAACTTCTTGGACGTTATTGGTCATTTGACTTCCATAGTTCATGAAAAATTATACACTACCTATAAATGATATATTAACTCATTAAATAACTCTAAAATATCATGAAACACACATAAACACAAAGATCAACATATTAAGCACGTAGGTGACTTAGTCATCGAACGTCTTGGTCGTCCCTAGACGTTTGATTTCCAACACACTTAATAGTTAATCTACTGCCTCTATACCATATATTAGACATATTTTGGACCTCATGACATCAATATAAACACGTGAGGCTCTAGTTAACCAAGATCATCTACAGGGTCTTACACCTTTCAAGACTCCTCTATCGACTAGATTAGCATTCATGTGTATAAGCATACATATATGTGAGAAAACCTTTCACCTAACACCTTAAGTTATACATGTTCATACATTTATATTCACTAGTTTTAGGACACGTGCGTTGCACGTGTATCCCGTGTTAATTTTCTTATATTCATTATAACAATTAGAATTCTATGTGTACATGTATGTAACGAATAACAAAATGCAACAATACAAATAAAATTATAATATTTTGACAAAAAAATCAAATGAGGAATCTTATTTTAATGTATAAAATTTATCAACAAACTGTACATTTAAAACTATAGATAGTAATTAGCCAATTTGCATTATACATAATCACAAAAGATTAACTTTAGCCTAAA
Organism: Solanum lycopersicum; assembly: GCF_036512215.1. Taxonomy (NCBI): domain Eukaryota; kingdom Viridiplantae; phylum Streptophyta; class Magnoliopsida; order Solanales; family Solanaceae; genus Solanum; species Solanum lycopersicum. Next base: position 36,041,434 of record NC_090804.1, read on the forward strand.
CAAAAATACAATCAAAACAATTATAAATTTAATTAAAATAAAACTAATGAAGTTTAATCACAATAACTTCAAATGAGGAATTTTATTTTAATGTATAAAATTTATCAAGGAACTCTAAATTTAGTACTAAAAACTGTAATAAACCAATTTGCATTATATATAGTCACAAAAGATTAACTTTAGCGTAAATAAAAATACAATTGAAACAATCAGAAATTTATGGAAAAACAAATTAAAGCAGTTTAATACAGAAAAAAAACATATACAAAGTAAACAATCAAAAAACATGCGACAACATACACATTCTTTTGATGACTTTAATCATAACAATATGTATATCGAAAAATGAAATACAAAATAACTATATATTTTTTTTGAGTTTTTGTTTACACCTCTTACATAAATAATTATAATTGAACATACTTCTTCATTTAGTTCATGTATGAATCAAATAGAACAATAATTATATAAGCGACACTATTTGTACTATAGATTTAATATAACCTTAGTTAGGATACTGATGAAACAAATAGAGATGTATATGCCTTAAATTAGGGTAATTAGATGTTGTAATTTATGAAGCTTAATATATAATTCCTTCTCACAATGAAAAGAAAGAATACCATAGCTGCAATTTTTATTCAAAATAATAGTAGCAATTAAAGTTGCACCAAGTAATTTGTCTAAATTATTATCTGTGAAACATTGCAAATCATTAGTGGGCATTGATTATGGTCTTTATATATTTATTTAACTCAATGGTCTCATAATAAAATAATTTACGTTTTAGTATGAAGAAAGATATTTAAAAAATTGAACTATTTTAGTCATTACAAGGTAGAAATGCATAATATTTATTTATTAATATTGTCTTTCCAGTATTTTAATCTAAGAAAAAAAATTTAATATTTAGTGTGGAATATAGAATGATTACTATTTATAAATAAATATTTTATAATATTTTGATTTAACACAGGATAAAATGATAATCAATTTTATACTCTATTGTTAAAATCTTTTATTACCCTTCAACCAAGAACAACCTCCATAGGGAAAAAGTGGACAAATACAATGACAACTAATCACACGGTGTAAGATAACACCAAAAGATTGAAGAGAAGACACCGTATCAAAAAGAAAATTTATGCATTAGGATTGTATCATATATATCAAAAAATTACATACACAATGAAATTAATTTCATAAAATGACAGAAAATCAAAGAAATATAAAAAATATTATGAACAACATATATCAAGGTCCACCTTACTTTTTTTCAGTTAATATACCGTTATATTATCTAAGTATAACAAAAATTCATTTAATATAGAAGAAGAATTATATGATTAACAAAACTATAACAAGAAGTAACAAAGAGAAAAATGTTAGCTAAATTATGACATACACTTTAAATAATACATTCATCTACATTTTAAAATAGCACTTTAAAATGTATTAGAACCATATTGTGCCATCATATAGTTTCATGCAATGGAGAAGACCAAGAAAATTTTCTAATAAAGGGTTGGATTATGAATTCTTGTACTTTTTAATGCTCTTGATTTGTGTTGTTATTTTCTTTCTCCGTGTCTTAAATATCTATACATTTCAATAATATGTGGAAGATGAAAATAATTCAAGTTAATTAGAAAGGTTTAAGTAACATATGAAAGTTCAAAAGCATATTCATTGTAATTAATGTAAGTTAAGTAGTGCCTTCAAAATATTAGGCTGAAAAAACTTTTCAACTTCAGGAATTAAGTGATTTAGTAAATAGGATCAATTGAAGGACTGTAGAAAATCTCATGATTTGTTTTACTAATTGAAAGTCATTGATTGGATATATTAAAAACATTATTCCTAACTTTAAATACTTAAGAAAATTAAATAGAAGGATAATATATATATATATATATATATACACATACATATCGTTGTGCAATTAAAAAAATTATATTTTATTAAACAATAAATTAAATTAATTTGAATTTAGTCAAAAGGAAAAATTGTATTTCAACTTTACGCTTTAGAGCTTCCCACTTATAATAATGTATGATACATTTAGAAACAAAAACTAGAACTATCCTATCAAGGTACACATGTTCAATGCATAGGCAAAGTCCCATACCATTGCGCATACTAGTTGACCTATCAAGTCATCAAGTCATCCTAGTAGTAGACACTAGTGAGTATGAGACTACCTGTCATTTAAACACTATGACCTATACAACTTGTAACATGTATGTAAAGTGAGTGTATGTGTACATTGATCAATCTAATCACATAATGGCTATCAACAAAACATTGAGGCATCCACCCTCTTAGACCATAATTATCTTTCAAGAATTGACAACATAAAACACAATAGCATAGGACACAAGCAAACTGCATATTACACATAAGACCCCTAACTTCTATTATTCATTAATTCACAAAGAGGTACATACATAAGGTAGTATTAACCCTTTTTACACATAAATGGAAACACCTATACTTTACCCTAAGATATATACATGTGCTTGTAAGATAGCCATATAACCTAGATCACAACTATAATAGGAAAGTAGGCATAAACTTCTCATAATTTACTAGTCATAACCAAACACTCATATATTCATCAAGTAAGCCTTCAAGGTTATTTCCAACACATATTTAATGAAAAAAAAGTAAAAACCTCCACCATACGTGGACCATACCACACAATGCCATACAAGTCTTCATCAACATTACTATATAGAAATAGGGAAGTAGAAGAGTATAGGAATTCTTACCAATCCTTTAGCCTTGGGACATCATTGACCATTAGTACTCTTTCATCAATAAATCAAGTATAGGGCACTAACATATGTACCATAATTATATTGAATTTAAGTATAAGATACTACAAGGTCATACTATAACTAGTACAACACATTAACATACTAGGAAGAAGAAGAATATAGACCAAATTAGTCAATTTTACTTGCATGGATTATAGATCATATTCCATAAATAGTATCCATCTAAGGCAGTAGGTAATTATACACTTAATCATAACAAAATCACGCTTAAAGCACTTCAAGATAGAACTTCCAACATAGCATTACACTTATTAACTTGCTAGAGTATAGAGGAATTAGCCAATACTGTTGATTCCCTAAGGCCTTGATAATCAACAATATTTTAACAATAATGTACATTCTAGGAAGTAGGTCAATACATCTTTACTAAGAATAAAATCATGCTTCATCTAACAACAATTCGAGATCACTTCACATACATAAGTTTTTAGTTAATTGACAAAAAGAATTTACATCAATTCATGCAAGAATTTATAAAATTTTAGGATTATGTGTTTATACACACAATTAATCTATAATGTTAACTTAAGGCAGTAGCTACATTTATTCATGCATAATTGAAATCCTACACAATTGTTCTTACATAGATTTCACTGTAACACATAGGAACGTAGTCCAGTAACAGTAAATTCTCCATACATTGATGCTTATGGATAATTAAATAATAATTCAACACCAATATACTAAAATAACAGTATTTATTAGCAATAAAAAGTATGAGAAACACAATTCAACCATTAAAAACCATGATCACAAAGCCCATGGAAAGGCTAAATCAAATTTAGGAAGGGACATGAGTTCATCATGCCATTAGATGCAAAATTACGTTAAAAAAAATATATTAACTTAAATACATCAATATTTAATAATTCAAAAATTTTTTAGAAAGAACCCATGGCTAGATTTAAAAAGAAGAACTTTGATCATGTAAACTCATTTGAAAACATTTAGAAGAACTCTCCATGTGAAATGTTACTTGGAGATGAATAATTTACAATACATTTCTCTACGTGAATACTTCTAATGATTGGTAAAGAAATCATGACAATCCAAGCTTGAAGAAATTCTTGAGCTGCACCAACAATGGAGGTTTATAGACAAAAAAATTTTTAGAGGGAAAGTTGAATTCGAGTTATTGGGACTGGGAATGGGTTGGTCACATTTTAGATGACTTATATACACCGTAAATTATATTAATAAACCTATTAGAGTATGTTTAGGACGTGGGGTGAATTTCCCATTCACCCCTTAATGAAACAGTGCGCAAGGCACTAGTTGCAAGCCTCCATCAACGGACCGTAGGTCAATCAACGGGTCATTTGTGGCTTCAGTCGACTGGTCCTTTTCCTGGTATTTGGTTTACCCTTGACAAAGATAAGTGTCTATAAACGAGACCCCCCCAACATGCTATTGGTAAACCAACAGGCCATCATTTTGTCCGTCGACTAACACTGCCACGGCAATATCTCAACCATCATTGGGTTCATTTTGTGGTAACTTTTGCGGGGCCCTTTACAAGTCGTACCAAGACGTTACCAAGGTAAATACAACCCTTTACAATTTTTATGCTTCCACATGATTTTTGACCCAAAAAAAATACTCACAACTAGTTCAAACAGTCTAGGCCCCATCAAGACATACTAGAGCGTCTTAAGAGCTATTTTTCATACGCCTTGGACGTTCTTGGTCGACTATCTACAAATTTCTCCAAACTCCATATACCATATTTAAAAATCATTGTAACTCATTTTAAGAGTTCATAACACATCAAATAAAATATATAAATACTAATAGACACATGAGGCACATAAGTGACTAATAGTCGAACTTTTTGGTCGTCCCTTGACGTTTGACTTCCAAATCACCTCCAACTTTACACAATGCCTCTAAACGATATTATAAGTAATTTTAGGACCTTAGATACTCAATAAAAACATATTAATCTCTAGACACCGTAACTCATTTTGGGGTCTTAAAATATCCCCCACTTCGGAACATTTGTCCTCGAATTACACTTAGGGATCTTTAATCACAACAAGGACTTCAATGAATCATATAGAATTTAACCACATTTATAATATCATAAAGTTATATTAGCACTCAATGAACACAAGATAGCAAAAATTCCATTCACTCACTCTTTAATGCACAAAACACAAAGGCTCTTATCATGTTCATAGGAGGAACGTCCTTCTCCTAATCATAACATGGTCATTACACTTGAATTCATTATGAGATAATCTTGCAATTCGGTACTCATATTTCAATACACATAACCATTAGTTAATTGAATCAACAAAGATCTTTATTAGTTCGACCTAGTGCTATCAAGGTCATACTCAATTATAACATGTTTAGTAGTTTTCATGGAGGAATGTTCTTCTTCTAAACACACTAAGGTTTATCATAAGTTCAGACCTGAGCAAAGTACATGGTCATTTTCCTATTAAAATGAGAAATTCTCAACTTTTAAACCAATACATGATCATGTCCTCTTCCAAATGAAGTCTAAATATTAAGTAACACTATATAATTCACAACAAATATGAAGAAATTTAACAAAATGTCAATTCTAACTTACTTCTCACCTAAGCATCATTTGAGAAGAATAACGCAAATCATAAGCACACACATTAACACTTAGTTAAACATACTTTCATTTTTAAAAGGTGAGCCTACAATAATGCTTTCCATACTATAAAAGTCACATAATTTTCATGACAATCAACATCTTTCATTTTAAAAAAACTGAACTTTTGATTATAATGCTAAATATTTCTCCTTACAATTAACTATTACCATGTTTCTTATCTTGTATTACGAAGTCAAATGCACAAGTAGCCTATCAAGATGAAATTTAACATGAGAAACTCATATAAACATATAAAGGTCATGCAATTCATACTTTATTTGAAATTCTTTTCATGAAAAAGCTTACTTAAAATTCATTAGCATCAAGTTCAAGTAAGAACAGAAGGACAAGATAAAAAATAACTACAACCTTACTACTCCATGACCATCCCCCACTTAGCATAGACTCAATTTAAGAGCAAGTTAGCCCAACCTTAGGAGGATCTTTACTAAACAACCTTCATTTTCATCACTTAAAAGTGATTACAACTTCACAACGAATTAACAGTAAGTTAACTAAGGTATTCGAAACCTTATAAAATAGGAACTTTATTCCAATTTATCACGTTAGGCCATACTATTTAACCACTTAAGTTCTTCAACAATACAATTGACTCCAAGGTCATACGTAATTAGGGAAACAATGGAGGAGACTTAGTCTTAAGGAATCTTTCTTTTCATTAGACATTACCATATAGTGACTTCTAGGTCAATCAATCCCACATCATCACCTTACAAAAATAAGAATAGTACCCTCAATTCTATGGGACACATCAATTCCACAACATCAAGGGACTCAAAAAAACAATAAGAAGCTAGAAAAAAATATACAACTAATCATGGTATAAGACTCTCACTCTTTTTTTTAAAATATCAATTATCTTTTTTACATTTATTATAATGCTCATAAGTATCATTTATACACATTAAAACAATATCTAATCAAAGAATAATTTAGTTTTTTTCCCAAAAATATAACATTAAGTTGCCTAGCATCACAGTAACAAATCTTCAACATTCCAAAATTGTAATAATAAGGTAATTGATGGGAAAATCATGACAATATGAGATATGAAAATTTATCAAGACAACCATCCTATCATCCCACCTACGATCGAGTCTATTCAAAGGACTCCAATCCATAATAAGCAATTTATCATAGGACACATAGATACAAAGGGAAACACTGATCACTATTAAGTACATAAGCGTAGGGTAGCATGTAACAACCCAAAAAACGAATAAGTTATGAAATGCTTAATGTGTCAAGAATCTTGCGATTAGACCAAGGTTCACAGAGATTGATACGCGTAGAACCACACCTTATAACCCTTACTACGGCCAAGAAAACTAACTTGGGGAGTTATTTGAGCTTGCAAATGTTTGAACCAACCATTTAGGGCTCTTGAAAAAGAAAATTTAATCGAAGTAGTCTTTACCGGACTTAAAAAGAGGAAATCTTAACTTTTGCGGATCCAGGGGTAAAACGGTTTTTTAAGGACAATTTTAATATCGTAATTACCTCAAGTAATTAATTAATTAATTTACATAAATAACCGGTCTAGGAAGGGTTGACCTGAAATGACCCGTTTTCACAAAACGGTGTCACCGGAGTTCGAACCCCAATGGAAGAAGCAAATTGGCGACTTATTTATTATTTAAAATTTAATTTTTTAAGGGAAAATGGTCCTCTCACAGATAATTAATTAAATCATATTTAATATATTAAGGAGAGTCCTAAATTTACTAAGTCATTAAATAAGCCTAAAAAACTTCACACGTTTCACTCTCTCACGTCTATCACCTCCTCATGTTAAAACTCTTTTGTTTTCTCTCTGCCAATTAATGTGAAGACAGAAAATATAACAAAGGTTTGTCACACTTGAAGAACGCGCAAAAAAATCTAAGAAAGTAAGCTACAAAAAATGTCAAGGCAAGGGGGATTTTCGTAAATTTGGTGGTGAAACTTCAAGTGAGTTGGATGTGGTTTTGTAGAAAGGTTTGGGCAGCAACTTCAACGTTTGAACATAAATTAAGGTATGGGTTTCTTCTCTCTTGGTACCTTTCCAAAGAGACCCCTTAAGGTTCAAGATATTCCTTCCAAAAACTAGGGTTGTTCCCAGTTGCATGTTCATGTCACTAACTCCAATTGAAATATAGGTTGGGTATGTTTATACGTACAAAGTTGGGACGAAATATGTTTTTGTGATTTTTATTTTAAGTATGCATGTTTGGATTTACGTGAATATTAAATATGTTGTCCGAAATCATGTGAAAAAGTGATGTGTGTGTGCAACCTGTGGCAGTGAACTTAGTCACTGTTGGAGGTGTGAAATTGCTTGTTTAATCCTTCTGTTTTATATGCAAAAGTTGTACAAAACATGATCTTCATTTTAATGAATCGTTGCCTATTGAGTAACAATGTTTTTAACCAAACAAATCTATGAAATATAAACTTAAAAATGTGTTAAAATGGTCTACGAATTTACTTACGAGTTCAAGTGAACACGTTGATAAAAATGAATTGAAAAATGAAAAAAACATTCTAGAAACAATGCAATGTTAATATAGTCTAAAGTTTAATAAATGAATCTAGAAATTTAATAAATTTTAAAGAAATGAGACCAGCACAATTCGAACCTCTGACCTCACCAGTGTGGCGTCCGTAATTCGCCAAAAAAAGAAACGAAAGAGGCAGATGGGAGATTCAAAATTTTATTACTGGAAGAGAAAGAAGAGAGTAATTAATAAATAAAATAAATAAGAGGAATGTAATAGAACCCACGACCTCCAGGCTGCGAATGGGAGAAGTGAAAATTAAAGAAAAAAAGATGATGTGACGCGTGTGAATCGAACCCACAAACTGAAGTCTAGAATGGAGAGGAGCAAAATAATTCAGAAGAAAAGTGAGGTTGTGGGGAATACATTCAACAACCTTATTGCCAAAACTCCTAGTTAAGCAAACATTTATTCAAAATAAAAGTAACTAGGATGTGGGGGTTCGAATTCACAACACCACAGCCTTAGCGGATTTAAAATTTAAATAAGGAGGTTGTGCGGGTTCGAACCCAAAATCTCCTAATTCCCAGCGAATATAATGAATAAAATAAAAGAGGTTGCGGGGGTTTGATCCCACAACCTCTTGATTGAGGCGAAATGGTATTATAGTATTTAAATGAAAAATAAAAAGAGGTTATGGAGGTTCTAAACCACAACCCCTCACCCAAATTAAGAGGAAAACCAACTACAATAACAAAAAATATGATGCTAATGTTTGGGTTCGATCCAGAGTCCCAATCTTAGGGAGATTAAATAAAATCAATGAAAAATGTAAATGTTATCCATGTGATTCGAACTTTGGTTTACTTGCACAAACATCTGTATTGATACATATGTAATACGTGAAATAAATATACAAGAGTAATGACACCTACTCAGATCAAAATCAAGATCTTCGCATATATACAAGATACATAAGTGTTGTACTACATATTATTTGGAAGATATGAGTTACGAAACGAAGTATGGATAAAGCCTAATGCCTTGTCTGTATAGACTCATAAGTCTAGCATATATTTAAAAGAAGTTACCCAAGGATGTATGTAGTGAAATGATATAACCCTAGATGGTTTAAGTAAGAGTTTGAAACACACAAATGTACAAGTGCATTGGCATTGATGAAATGAACATTCACGAAAAAAAAGGGTAAGCAATTATGAAGAGAATATGTGCTAATGTTAATGAATTGGGTGAAAACATAATATGAGGCTAAGGTAAATGATGAGAATTATCTCAAATGAGCCTATGTAAATGTTACCAAGACTTACTTACCTATGCGAGTGTAAGTTAATGAACTGATCAGTCTCTATGAACAGTATAATGAAAGTATTGAGATTAAAAGACTTAATACTAATGATGAGATGAGAAAGCATCGATTGAGATATGAAGTACTCATATTATAAGCTTGCAATGTGTAACAAATTCTTCATCATATCCTCTGGTGCTAGACGTAACCCCATGGATTCTAATCATTATATACTATAGGTTAAGACTAACTAGTGAAAACCACATCTCAACTCACGAAGGCAATTCATCCTCTGAACTATTTTTGAAAGCTTTTTGTGAGGTTGCAACTAAACACTCCGTCTCAACTTATATAGATTTTACACCTCAAAACTTCACTATTTACTCAACTTAACTTCGTACATTCATTTGAGTGTATGTGTCTACTTATGAGAACATATTGAATATAAACATCATTTAATTTATATTAACTTCCACACACGATTGAGCCTTTCATTTATCATATCACACACTTTACATGATTCACATATTTATAAACTTCATTTAGTCATAAACTAAGTCAAACATGCAATTCAAGCTTCATAATACACAACACAAGAACCATTTGAATTATCACTGCATTAAACATATTAGGCCATCATATTAAGACTCATTATACATACTAAGTATAATCAATTTCATTAAGCAAACCCCGCCACCAAGAAGGTGGACCATACCAATAAATATCATATCATAAATAAAGCATAAACAACATAACCAACATACCCTTTAATAAAGGATTTCACAACCTATAACATTTTAATAAATAATTCATCATAAATTAGCCCATAGATCCGTAGCTAAAAAACCACATCAACATAAGGAAACCAAAGTTCAAAGACTACACCACTAAGCTCATTTAATCCATTCCTCAAGCAAAAATTTAGTGAAAAGTTTTAACATTATTTTATTGAGGTTTTAACCTTAAAATCATCAAATAACCTTCTTGATGAATTGCTCAAATATTGAATTTTTGAATTTTTGGTATGATTGACAGTGAATATAGTGAATGTTCACTGAAATTTGTCATTTCTTAAGAAAATTGTTTTGTCTTTGATTAAAGTTTCATTCTGTGATATGTTTTTGTATATTAGAATGTTGAAGGTTTGAGGTAGGTCATCAATTAAATAAGGTTAAGGTTGAGTTTTGAAGTTTGTAATGTTTTACAAGAGTTGCTTATGTTGCTAGTGTTTGATAGTGTTAATTGATGCTCCTTCTTAGCTTATGCTTTGATTTTTATTGTTTTTCTATTATTTGAATGTGTTATGTGATCCATAGTGATTCGTTGTTCTTCTTGAAGTTTTAATGTCATTCGAGGAGGAATGTTATTTGAAGTGGGGGAGAAACTAATGCCCCAAAACAAACTAAGGTAAACTAGAGCATCGTGAGTGTTTCTTGAGTTAATTTGAAGTTAGAATGAGTTACATAAGTGTTCTTAGTATGTGTGTGGTTTATGTTTTGATTTCAAACATCCATAAGAAGGTGTGCTTAAGATAGTGCTTGTGTGTCTTGATGTAGTTGAGTGAGTTTTACATATTCTATTTGCTTGAAATTTGTGTGGGATATTCCTAAGACATAGATGACTTCATTTAAGGCTTTAACATCCGGTAATGAGCCCACCGAGGACCCACAAGGGGTCCTCGATGAAGGGCCCAAGACTTGGACCAACACTACAAAAAAATGTGTTATTTACAAGAAAATTGATGGTAGTCGAAAAAGAAACGGCCCGTCGACCTGGTCTATCATTTGCGAAAGAACCTAGGCATGTTCTTCGGTTGCAGACCCAACAACCTATACCTCACCAACGATGGAGGCTGTCCTAAAAGCTGCACGTTGCCTATTAAGTCTTGGGGTGTTTTGTAAATTCACCCCAAGTATTTTATGATCCTAGGACGTTATTTTTAGGGTTTATTAGATATATTGAAGTGTCCTGAACCCTAAGACCTCATGTTAGACCAATATTCTTAAAACCCAAACCCCTCTCTCTTAAAATTCTCCCTCAAGTCACCATGGAAGCTAGATGCCAGGAGTTGTTAGGAGAGATTTTGGTGGTTGTTTATCCATCAAAAACCATTGGAATATAATCAATATGAGGCATGGAATCCATCCTTGAATTCTCTACCACTCAAGAGTCCCTTCTAATGATTTTCAAAATGAGTTTTCAACCCTAGTTTCTACTATCTTCAACTCTTAATATGGGTCTTGCATGAAAAGATTTCTAATGATTTAATTATGGTATTTCTAAAGTTAGTTGACATTTTTAAGGTTAAAATATCAATGAAATTATGATAAATATTTTCATCTATTGTTTGCTTAAGAAATGGGTTAAATAAGAATGAATTGATAGTCTTTGAACTTTGGTTTCTTATGGTTGTTATTGTTGTTTAGATACTGAACAAAGGGCATTATTATGCAGAAATATTGCGAAAAATATTTTAGGTGATTAAATCGGAGAGTTGAAAATAAGCATAGATCCGGAGATTCCCGAATAGGGCAATCTTTCGAACTGCTGCTGAATCTATGGGCAGGTAAGAGACAACTGGAAGAAGGCTTATGTTAGTTAAGTTGTTATCTTTAATTTTTAAATGCTCTTGAGTGGTATGGTCCACCTTCTTGGTGGAGGTCTTTACCTGATTTGTATGAATATGAACTTACTAGTCTATTGTGAATGAGGATATTAAGTCTTGTTATGAGAAGTAACATGATAAATATGTCATTCTTTTTAGATGTGCCTTATGAAGTGATTAAGTGAAGGACACTAAAGTGTTTGCTTGAATAATGTTATTCTTGTTAATTGCTTTATAAAACTTTCTGTGAGAAGTATGTTAAGGATTATGTATAAATGATTAATATGATTACATGAAGCCTGTAAAGTGTGTGATGTGATGAATGAAGGTCTAAGCATGTATAGAACTTAAACGTTAATTAAATGAAGCTTATGTTTAAGGTTTATTCACATGTACACACAAACTCACACTTCAATGAATGAAGCGAACTTAAGTCATAATGGGGAGTTTTGGGGTTAACACTCTTCGTCAGTTGAGATGAAGTGTTTTGTAGCAACCCCACTACATCCCTTGAGAATTCTCAGATAGGCTAGAGGATTAATGCCCTCCGTGAGTTGTGATTTGGTGTTCATTAGTTATCCTTAACCTATAGATTATAACGTTTAGAATCTGAGGGAAGTTATGCCGAGCACCGAGAGGATATCAAGAAAAGGTGGTTACACTTTGTGATTTGAGATATTGTATTCAAATATACCTCTTTAGATGAGTACTCCTCGTTAGTAAAGAATGAATTACTTAGTAGCAATCTCCTTATCCCTTCACTATGCTCACAAATAGATGTAGCTATTGGGAAGCCATATATATGTTAAGAGAATGACCTCATTCTAGGTAAATTAGGATCCCTCGATCAATAGGGGTTAATATTGGGACTCCCGATCTAGCTCTCATGGTCTATGTCGGTTAAGATAACTCCTACAAAAGAAACTTATTTGATAAGTCTTCTAAATGAGTGTTATACTTGGAGTAGGTAGTGGAATAGGACACTATTTATCCAATGCACTAAGTACGCAATCTAAAAAGGGAGTGGTGGTGAGTCTTTTATGAATTCATTGAACTAAGTATCTTAAAAGAACGTACTACTTAGGATAGATGGTGGTATGGGACGCTATCTATCCATTGCATAGGTAGGACTTTCCAAAAAAGGAATTTTGGTGCCATGTCTTCTAATTGAATGTACTATTTACGGTAGGTGGTGGTATGGGACACCATCTACTCATTGCACTTAGTATGTATTATTAAAGGGAATTATTGGTGCGTTATTTGGTGTTCTTCTATTTTATTGACATTGAGTGGTGGCTTGTTATCCTGAGGTGACTATGCCGAAAGGAAGGAAGTCTTGAGGATCGCTTTGGTCTTTATTGAAGGAGGCATATTTGTATTTTCTTCATGTCTTACCTTAGTGAGTCTTAGGATGATCTTTGAAGGGAAACTCTTAAAGAAATGATACTTATTCCTCATTTGAAATGCTTTGAAAATTTGACCTTTTTGGAGTCTAAATAGTTCAATGTAATTTGTTAAATTGACTTATTGTAATATTTTATAGGTTATTATAAAGTGAACCTTTGAGTTTAAAAAATCGTGGAAATTATTTCTCTAAGTGTTAAATGATATTCCTTATGTTGTTTTGTTTCTACATTCATAAATACTTTACTTAATTTGCATGAAATTTTATTTGACTTAAATGTCCCTTTTTTATGTTTTTGTATATTCCATACTTAGTACATTTTATTGTACTAACCCCATACTTTTCTACACTATCTAAGAATAGATTGGAAGCAAGGTTGAAGTCTAGAAGGCAAAGACTGGGAATATTTCTCTCAAAACAAAGTGTGTCCTCATATATTCGATGGCATAGTTCCTTTCTTCTCAATTCTTTATGTTAAGACTTAATATATATCTCTTTAATATGTAATGGGTCGTGTCCCTAATGTTATTACGTCTTGTCTTAAATATGATTGTGAACATGAGATTTTTTAGGTATTTATATATAATTTCTTTTTATGTTAATTGTCTTGAAAATTTTTAATTTCGCACTACTTTTCATGTCTTATGTAATGAATGATAGTTAAAGGGCTTGTAGAAGAACCTTAAGGGTAAAGTACGCCTATCCACAAAATTAGGCCTCTCCCTAACTTCTATGGTGTGCATTCAAGTTGTGACAGGTTTGGTATAAGAGCATAAGGTTATAGGAAATAATTTAGGTCCTAAAAGTCTCTGAAGCCATATCTTGTATAATCTTGGACATTGTTGTGAGTTGCGACAAATAAATCGACAATCTTTGAGTAGGTTGTGCATGGGGAGTACAACCCACGTTCATAATTAGAAGAAAGAGTTAGTTAAGGATTTACATACACTTGCAAAACTTGGTGTGCGGTTGATTGACTCTACTAGTGGGGGTGTTTTAGTTCATCCTATTTCTAAATAATCCTTGGTAGTTGAAGTCAAGAAGGGTAAGCATATTGATCCAGTGTTGATGGAGTTGAAGGACTCTATGCTACTAAAGAAGAATGAGTCATTTGCTTTTGTAAGTGACAACATACTTATACACCAGGACATGATATGTGTACCAGACCTGGATGATTTGTTAACCAAGATTGGTGTAGAGGCCCATGGTTCTAGATATTTGATACATCCATGCTCCACCAAGATGTGTCATGACCTCAATTAGATCTATTGGTGGAATGGCATAAATAAGGACATTGCATAGTATATGTCCAAGTGTCCTAATTGTCTGCATGTTTAGGCGGAGCATCTTAAGGCTTGTTGTCTTACTTGGATGATTGACGTTTGGGCTTCGATGTTTCAGGCCATTAACATGGACTTTGTTGTTGGTCATCCGAGGACTAGGAGAGAACATGACTCCAAAAGGGTTATTGTCGACATGATGAGTAACTCTTCCCACTTTATCCCTATGAAGTCAACTTACAGGACCGATGATTATGCGATATTATACATTGATGAGATTGTGAGGTGTCATGGGATTCCTTTGTCTATCATTTTGGATAGAGAAGCTCAGTTCACTTCTCATATCTGGAGATCCTTTATAAGAGCTTAGTCACTAAGGTAAAGCTCAGTAGTGCTTTCCATCCTCAGATAGATGGGCAGGCAAAGCGCACAATTCAAACATTGGAGGACACATTGAAAGCGTGTGTGATTGACTTCAGGGATAGTTGGGACGATGATTTGCCATTAATAAAGTTCTCGTATAATAACAACTAACACTCTTGCATTGCGATGGCATCGTTTGAGGCATTATATGATAGGAGGTGTAGGTCTCTAGTTTATTGGTTCAAGGTTAAAGATTCATCCATTTTGGGTCAAGAGATAATTCATGTGGCCTTAGAGAAGGTCAGTGTTATTAGGGACAGGTTGTCTATTACTTACAATCAGCGGAAGTCTTATACAAATAACATGAAATGCCCCTTAGAGTTTGATAATGATGACCACGTCTACATTAATATATCACCCATGAAGGGGGTGATGACGTTTGGCAGGAAAAGAAAATTGACTTTGATGTACATTGGGCCATATCATATTCTACAGCGTTTGGGTGAGGTGTTCTTTGAGCTGGCATTACCTGCGAAGCAAACTTCTGTTCATCCAATTTTTCATGTCTGTATGTTAAAGAAGTGCCTTGGTAATCCAGTATCAATTTTTCATTTTCAATTTTTAGGGGTTTGTGAAGACTTGTCCTATAAGGAGGTTCCTATTGAGATTTTAGACAGGCAGGTGAAGTGGCTGAGAAAAAGAAGGTTGCAACGGTGAAGGCATTGTGGAGACACCATCTTGTTTAAGGTGGTACGTGTGGGACGAGGACAATATGAGATCCCACTATCCTTATCTTTTCAGCACTAGAAGTTAGACTTCCTACTCTTAAGTCTAAGTTCCCTTATCTTCTCTATTGCTTGTTGCTATTGCTTGAGTGTGTAAAGTTCTTATGATATGCTATGAATGGCATTATGCTAGATAATTAAAAGTGTCATTCAGGGATGAATAATCCTAAGGCGATGAGGATAATGTAACAACACAAAAATGACTATGCAAAGTAATGCCTAAACAGACCTAGAATGCCTTGATTAAAACGGGTTCACATGGATTGATGCGCGTTGAACAAGACCTCCGAACCTATTAACCAGCAAAGAAAACAAACTTTGTGAGTTAGTTGTACTAGTCAAGGTTAGGTCTATCCATGTACGGAACCCTAATATTAAGATTCACTTAGATGAGTCTTAAATGGACTTGATAGGGGTAATATTAGGTTTCGAGGGTCTACAAATAAAAATGGTCTTTTCCAGGCTAAGGGTAGTATCATAATTACCTTATGTATTTAATTATGTAATTAATCAATGTAATTAGTGTATAGTTTGTGTCGGGTCGACCTGTATTGACCCGTTTCACGAGTTAGGATTCACAAGGGTTCGATCCTAGGTGGAAGCAATATTAATTTGAATTAATTTGTATTCTATTTTCTGATTTAAGTATGGGAAGTTTTGTCATCTCACTTAAGCCTTAGAAAATCAATTTTTTTATATTTAAATGACAAGGATTTCTAGTTTGACTAAGTCTTCACCTAAAACTCCTACTCTTAAACTTAATCTCACGTTTTTCCACACTCTTTCTCAGGTTATTTTATCACTAAAAGAACATAAATTCATAATACATCACTCTTGATGAACTTGAACTCTAAAGCTCTAAAGAAAAACTAGACTAAAAAGGAAAAGCAAAAGCAAATTTCTCGATGGGTTGTACTTGAGGTTTTAGTGGAGAGGCATTGATTTTGTGGGAGTTTGCAGTGTATTTGGATCAGTTTTGAAAGTGTATTGAACGACAAAAAAGTTATGTATTTGTTCCTCTTGGTCACTTTCCCAAGAAACCCCTAGGATTTAATCGTATTCTAATCCGAATACTAGGAATGTTTTCCCTTTATATGTCCGTGTCACTAGCTCCCATTTATTGTTGTAGGTTGGGTATGTTATCTGGTACAATATAGGCATTTAATGTGTTCTCCTGATGATTATGTTCATGTAGGTATCCTCGGATTTTTGTGATTGTTAGGTATGTCATCTCCGAAACTATGTTAAAATTGGATGTTAAATCCTAGAGTTTTTGTATGCAATTACTTGTAGAAATAGTGATGTTAATGGGGTGTATGAGGTTGAGAAATTGAGTGAAAACTCCTAGAAAAATGTAACCACGAAAAATGCACATAATAATGTTCGAAATATCCTGCCAATTGCCTAAGAATCAGATATATAAATGTTGAGAAAAGGTGGACTGGAAACGTGATTAAATTTCTACAAATTCATAGGAAGCATTGAGGATTTGGATTTGAAATTTTATTTTAAAATGTGTGAGGTCATAAGGGAATGAACCCAAGACCTCACCATATGTAAGCTGCTGAAAATTCAATGATTAAAATGAGGTATGGAAGATTGGATATGAAGTAAGACTCAAGTGAAGAATCGAATCAAAAAAATTCTCGGATAGATGATGAAATTAGGAGAATAATTAAAGAAAAGTAAAAATGAGGTTGTGGGGAATCTATCCCACATCCTATCGGTCTCAAAAAAAAAGGAAAGAAAATAATAAAGAAAAGAAGAAGTGCAGGTGTTGGGGCTCGACCTTGGGTCCCCAAGCAAAATTTTTCAATCAAAAATTAATATACGAGTAAGTGTTTCTTAAGGGATTTGAAATCAGGATCCCTTGACCAATCTCGTATTAATACATAGTCCTACTTGAATAAATAACTAATGAATGCCGCCTATAGGAATCAAACTTGACTCCTTGGTATACTTACAAGTTGCATAAGTCTTGTACCACATAATCTTTGGTAAGTATTAGTCACATAAAAGAATTATGAACTAAGCCTCATGTCTTATACATATGGGTTCATAAGTTCAGCGTAGGTTCAAAAATAAGTGAACCTAAGATGTATGTGATGAAATGATGTGACCTAGGAGGGTTATGTAAGAGTGTTGAACACACTAAAAGTCCATGTGCGTAGGCATATGATGAACTAAACATTCACGTAATCAAGTGAGTTATTATATAGGGTTAATATGCTAAAGTTAATGAATCTGGTAACAACATGATAAGAGACTAATATGAAAGATAAGATCAATCTCAAATGAGCCTAATAAGTGTTACCGAAATCCTTACCACCTATGAGAGTGTAAAATTAATAAAGAGACAAGTCTTAAACAAACACTCTAATGAAAGTATCGAGATTAATTCATACTTATTATTAATTATGATATGAGAGTCTAATGAAAAATGATTCCCTCATGCTAGAAGCCAAATTCTATGATGTGTGAGATAATGTAATTGAACATTATACGGAGCACCGATAGGTTAGCTATGAGTCGCGATTCCTTCTTTAGGGAAGTAAGAGGTTTGTGTAAATCTCATAAGATGAGACTATTTGTTTAGAAGGGTATGGGTATCCTTATATCTCCTAGTCTTTTAACCTATGCTGCCAACATAGGGTTCTAGCAGGGTTCAATTTCCCATATACACTACCATGTTTTGGTTTAACTTTGTCTAGTGATTCCACCTCTTTTTGGTGTAAGGTAGACACTGGATTCATGAAGCTCACAAAATCTACATTGGATAAAGTTAATGTTCCCAAAGAAAGAATGAGGCCAGCCTCATGTCATGCACACAATGAAATGAATGATACCAAGTGTGTTTGGATAGAATAATTAAGAGGTGAACTATACTAAAGTAATGACAAAAGGTCAAATGAAGTGCTTCTGAATGAATGAACAAACAGATAGAAGACTCCCTAGTTAAGGTTCCATTTGTTGAACCCTCATTTGGGAAGTCCTAATGATAAGTCCGTGATTCCAAGGTTTCATGGAATATGAACGAAAGATATGTCATATATGTAAGTGCTAAATGAAATCTGTTATTTGGTCTGTGCACTGTGAAAAGAATGATGATGCATCTTACTCTCATTACCTGACTTTCCTAATCTGATTTGTTTAGTTCAACTGACTTGGCCTTCATAACTCACATCTTTAGGAGAGAGATCTTCTTAATCATGCATCTCCTTTGTATGTACATGCATACACCCATACACAGAACAAGTGTGTGCTAATTCCATACAACTTTCTAATTTTAAGTGCAGGTTCAGGTAGATGATAGAGCTAATGAGACTATGTTTAAGATATCCGGACGTGGAGCATTCATCGGGACATGGTAGGCTTCCATGCTTTTAAGGTTGCTTATCACTTATATTCTAGATTAGATGTAGGAATGAGCTAGTGTAAGATGTTCCTCTAGCGTTTCTTTCTTACTTATTTTGAAACGTTGTATTTGTGCCATTTTTGCAACTTTATATTAGTGGAGTTATCAACTAATTCCTTCATTTGAATATATTATTTTGAGATGGTTGTTAGGAACTAATGTGATATAACGCAAATCTTATACGCGTATATTGTTTCTTAATGGCAAGTCTATATACTTCAAAGCAAATGAAAGTTGTAATTTTTTTCACTAAAATTAACCTATACGATGTAATGATAACGTACGTAGGCTTGTCTACGACCTTCGAGAGGTCAACAACGTCTGCTTCACGTAGGGTCTAGACCCTAGTCGTGACAATTATTATGTTGTGTATTAAGATGGTTTGTGACTATGTGATTGTCTTAGTAATTATAAATAATTCCTTTTTATATCAATTGTCTTGAAAAGTTTTAATTCCGCACTACTTTTCATGTCCTATTTAATGAATGTTAGTTAGAGGGCTTGTACAAGACCCCAAAGGGTCAAGTAAGGCTTGCCACGAAATGAGGGTTCTCCCTAATTTCTAGGGGTGATTTCGCGTTGTGACACAAATACCCTCAGCCAAACCAGGAAATTACAGATTTTACAGGCCCATAGACGACCCACCAACGATGAACCATTGGCTAGCCAACCCCCAATTGGTGAGTGTCCTTTGGTAGAGTTTGCAACCCTCAAACCTTGCTGTCTTGCAGGTCTAGTCGACAGATCAATATAACGGGCCGTAGGTTTATTTAGTGTCCGTTCATTTGTCTAGTTGGTGAAAATTGCCTATGTAGTTTTGGTCCAAGACTTCGGCTCTTCTCTAGGGCTACCTTTTGCGTCCTAGGTTGGGTCATAATCATATGTTAAACTCATATATTTAGTTTTATGGGTCTTCGGAATATCGGACAATAACCCAAACATATACAAACAAGTAAAACTCAATCAAACATATCAAGACACACAAGTACATTCTAAGGCATATCTTCCTAACGTCATGGAAGTTCTTTGACATTTGACCTCCAAATCTAACCAAACATCACACACTTAATATCACTAATATAACACATTTTAGATTCAAATTAACTCATGAAACACTCACGAGGTCTTGGTTCATATTAGGACATTACAAATACCAAGCTCGGTAAAGGTTTAATGGTTGCAAAGGGTGAATTCCCTCCATCAATCATCATCAGTTAACAGTGTATGGGATCTAACTAACCTTTGAGACATCTTCTTTCGAAGGGTTCCCTGAAATTTATTTCAAATGTTTAGTTTTCAAGTGGGTTTTTATCCAATACGCAATTGGGGTTTTGAATTGATTTGATTATTAATTATTTTTGTTATTCTTAATAGATTAATATGTATTTTAATTCATTTATGATTTGTAGAAGATAATGTTTACCCGTGAACCCTATTTTTTTATCCTGAGATAAATTGTATTGTATTAGTTCAATTGACTTGTTTATTTGTTGAATTATATCTACATGATATTATTGTACTTATCATGATTAAGGTAGGGTTATCGGTAGTCTTTTCGTGCTAGTTCTATGAAACTTGTCATATGCCATGATCTAATATTGAATCGCGATTTAGTTATTCTTTTATACTTGTTATCATATTGGTTATTAACCTATGATGATATATACCCAAATTGGTTTTAATTGAGGGTTTGTGGTAAGACCTTGATGATGAACTATAAAGTAGACTTGTATGTGTAATGATCCCTATCCTTTACTACAAATTTTAGTTAATTGTGATTAAGTCATGATGTAGTATTGGAGTATGCCTTGTATTAAGATTTATAGGGTTGTATGATGTTTAATTTAAATGTCTTGATTATTATTGTGGGGCATTAGCTAAAGATTTTAATGTTATAATGATGGTTATTTATTTTGCAATGTGCTTTATCATGATGTGAAAATGTTAATGTGCTAACCTTACTACAACCTAACTTACGAATTGTAATGAAAGGACGAAACTCATGCAATTCTTATGCAGTAATGATTATGATAAAATTATACAAGGGTTAGACCTTATGTCCTATAATGATTAATAGAGACATTAATAACATTTCAAAAAAGGACTCTAGCTTAGAATAGAATGAACTAGAACGACAAGCGTCCCTTCCCTTACAGGAAAGAAAGGATCACTAATGTATTCTTGAGATTGGAGACTACAATGAATGTAGTATAAAGAGGGTCCTAACTATATCTCCTAGTTATTGAACTATGTTTCCCCCTACTAAAATACTAGTTAGTTGATCCACGTAGTTGCTATGTTAATATTTATTTACTACCTTGGCAAGTAGTCCGCCTTCTTTTGGTGTAGGGTTCTATGACAAAAGATTCCACATTAGATCATGTGGTCTATGTCAGTTAGGGCAACATATTACCAAAAGGTAAAAGGAAATAAATGATTGAATTCTAAAAAGCATGACCTAAAGGGTTTAGCTTAGTCTAGGTAGGGGTATGAGACTCTACCTAAACATTGCACTAGTTATCCTTGAAGGATGTATTAGGATGATGTTCTTTTATATGAATATTCTTATAATTCTATGTGATTAGTATATTATGAACTTGCACATTTTTTATACTATATGTTCATTAGTTTCACTGATGAATATGTCTTGGTGTGTATTGTTAGACTATGATGTTATGCACTCTTAAAAGTCATGATATGTGAATTGGGATGTTGGTCATTATTCTTGTTGAATTACTTGATGGAGTATGGTTACAGGGATTTGCTTAGTCATTGAATCTGTTGACTTGTTCGGGGTTCATGGGTAATCGTCTTGCATTAGTTATGTTGAAATGCACTCTTATTCATGCTTGTTACTATTAGGACATAATGATAGAGTTACTTGGGTATGTAATAAATTATCTGCTACACATGTTTACTTGACTAGACTTGATATTTTAGTTCTTTTGATGCACATACCTATGACTAATAAGTATGTCCTATTGGTTTTTATGGTCTTGTTGAAACTGCACAAAGGTTCATAATGAAAAGTTTGTACTTTATTAAATGTCCCTTTTTCTTAGCATTATTTAAAAGTATGTGTGCATTTGGTCTCATACTTAGTATAAGTATTGTACTAAGCCAATTTCTTCCTTTTTGAAACATTTTAGTTTCGGGCCATTGAAGTGATTTGAAGACTACTTGAAGAAGACTTGTATATGTTGATCATCCAAGTTAGGTAGGTCCTCACTTCCCGAGGGCGATGAAACTATCTAGCTAATGGAGTTGTTATGATTTTAAGATTCTTATGTTTTATTGCTTTTAATGGGTACAAATTATTTGTATGACCTATATATGGTCTTATTGAATTGATGTATGGGCTAGTCCCAATTTTATATGCTCTTATAAGATAGCTATTAGATGAGAAGGCTATTATGACTATGTTATATTTTCTATATATCTATGTGCAATGAAAAGGGAAGACTAATTAATATTCTTATACGAAGCATTTATGTATATTCGATATATATATATATATATATATATATATAACAATATATATACATATATATATATATATAGTCTTTGTATGTAGAGGTCTATGTAAACCCGTGAGTAGAATAAATGAAAATATTAATCTTTTTCGCTTATTTTAACATCGCCGCCAGTTTAAAGTCAATGTCTCTATCCATAACGTGTATCTAGGTTTGTATTTATAATTGTAAAGTGCACCACACTTATGACTAGGAATCTATGAGATGCTTTGGAAACCCTCACTTTCTTTGAAGTCCAATATCGTTCCTTAGGATTGTTAACTCTATGTGTTTTTGCATCATATTCTCTTAATGTGATTATAGTCAATGAATAATCGAACAAATGCGGCACGAAGACTTGAAGAAGAGATTTCCAATGCGGGAGTTCCTTCTAGTGGTTATCAAGTTCCTCTTCTTGAGGAGGATTATAATGATGACAAAGACCAGGTAAATCCTCTTCATTTGAGGGATGTCAACATAAGGGACGCTCAACAAGTTGCTACCATTGCCTCGTGTAAATGAACTTAAATCCAAGCCATAACATTCCTATATAATCGGGACGATGTATCTTTTAATCCTAAACAAGTTGCTACCATTACCTCATGTCAAAGGGATTTCACTAGGATGAATCGATCTACTTTTTATAGATCCAAGGTTAAATAAAACCCCAAGAGTTCATTGTTGAAATCTACAATATCCACGATGCGACAGGGTTTTCTACTAGTGAGAAGGCCTATAAACTCAACGATGTGGATAAAGCATGGTACGTCCAATCGAGGATCTTTAAGCCTTTTAGAGGTGGACACGTGACTTTAAAAGTGTTCAAAAGACATTTCTTGATTAGTTATTTCCTAGGGAGAAGAGGTAATCTATAGTGGTTAAGTTCATAAACTTTATCTAAAGAGGTATCAGTGTTCATGATACTCTTTGAAATTCATTAAATTGTAAAAATATACTCCTTCTTTAGTTTCAGATCCTATAGATGAAATGAGTAATTTTGTGATGGGGGTATCGCATGATATGTAAGAGGAGTATGATTCAGCTATGATCCATGAAAACATGACCATTTCTCATCTTATTGTTCATGCCCGACATGTATAAGAGTCAAGGGCTAAGTGGAAGAATAAGGATGCTAAGAGGACAAGATCTTTTAATTGTGCTTCTTCAAAGAATAGGCTTGAGACATAACATAAGTCTAGGCTTAAGAAGAGGGTTTATAATCAAGTTCCTTCTAAGTTTCCTAGTACAACGGATGATAAAGTGTCTAACCCTAAGCCTATAATTTGAAGCGGTCCTAGTTCACCAACCGAGAGGCCAACTTGTGAGAAGTGTGGGAAGAATCACTATGGTATTTCCCTAAGGTGAGGGGTCAATACAACGGTAGTGGTCAGGCTCAAGCAAGTGGTTCAAATGAGGCTCCAAAAAAGAATCGATGACCTTTATATTTGAAGTCTTGTCTATTCATATTTATGCCATATTTTATCCCGATGCTCCTTTATCATTTGTTTCCCCTCTACTAGCTAAAAATTTTGACATTTATGTGATATCATGCATGAATCTTTTATAGTATTTACCCTGGTGGGTGAGTCGTTTATTGCAAAAAGCATGTATAAAAATTGTCCAATAATGTTTCCCAATTGAGTTTCTTATATTGAACTAGTAGAACTTGATATGTTTGATTTTGATGTTATTTATTGTATGGATTGGTTGCATGCTTGTTTTGAATTTATAGATTGTAGAATGAGGATTGTGAAGTTTTACATTCAAAACGACCCTATTTTGTAGTTTAAGGCGGGAAATTTAACTCCTAGAGTTCATATAATATCTTGTTTGAAAGCATGCAAAATTATCTCAAAAGGGAGTTTCTACCACATTGTATGAGTCAAAGATCTAGACTACAAAATTACTCGCATTGAGTCGGTCCCTCCATCCCGATATTCCTCCCTAAAGGGTAAATCATTTTGTTATAAACTTATTACCATATAAAAATCCCATTTCAATTCCTCCTTATCAGATACCTCTTGCCGGATTGAAACAATTGAAGGCTTAACTCAAAAACTTAATAGATAAGGGTTTCAGAAGACCTAGTATTTATCCATGGGGTTCTACGGTTCTTTTTGTGATGAAGAAGGATAAGTACCTTAAAATATGCATTAATTATCTCCAACTTAATAAAGTCACAACCAAGAAAAAGTATCTTCTCCCTCGGATTGTAAACTAGTTTGATCAACTCCAAAGGGCAAGCTACTTTTCTAAGATTATCTTCACATTAGGCTATCACCACCTTAGGGTGAGAAGTGAGGATATACCAAAGTTTACATTTCGTAATAGATATGGTCACTATGAGTAATAAGTAATGTATTTTGGTCTCACGAATCCTGCAGCTGTGTTTATGGATCTCATGCAAAATGCATTTCAAGGTTTGCTAGATATGTTGTCATTGTTTCATTGATGACATCTTGGTATATTAGAAAAATGAGGGTGATCTCATGAACCATTTGAGGATGGTGTTACAAGTATTCAAGGAGAACCAATTATTTGCCAAGTATAACAAATGTGAATAGTTGTTAAGGTCGGTAGAATTTCTTTGTCATATCATCTCTAGTGAGGGAGTTTATGTTGATCCAATGAAGACCGAGGTGGTAAAATATTGTCCTAGACCGTTGACTCCAACCAATATTAGGAGTTTCTTAGGTCTAGTGGGTTGTTATCGGAGGTTTGTTGATGTTTTTTGGGTGTATTCCATCTCCCTTAACTACTTTGACCTAAAAGAGTTAGAAATTTGAGTTGTCGGAGGCATGTGACAGAAGTTTCCAAATATTTATAGATAGACTTGCTTAAGGTCCATTGTTTACTTTATTGGAGGGTACAAAGGGATTTGTTGTGTAATGCGATGCATCCCGAGTGTACATAGACTTCAAAGAATTACCATATAAAATTATATTCTAACAAGATAAAACTAAACAACCATATACAATGAATTAAGCAATTCAATGAATAAATAAATTAATCTTAATAGTTTGGCAAAGGACCTTAATACAATGGTTTGATTAAACGCCTAAAATAAAATGCTAGGGACAACATCCACTACACATGTCTAAAGTACTATGGTAGAATGATAGGTGTAGAATCATCGAGCTCAAGAGGACCTACCAAAGTCTGGAGATTGCTGATCAAAACTTCTTTAATGAGTATTCAATTTGCTCTATGACCTGCGCCTATAAAATAGTAATAGTATAGGGTAAGTATACACTTTTACTAATTATCGGTATATGCACATATACACATAAGGACTATGCATGATCAAAGAAAGCTCTTCCTATAACGACAATTCATTTCGGGAAAGTGAAGTCACTAGACTTTCA
Organism: Solanum lycopersicum; assembly: GCF_036512215.1. Classification (NCBI taxonomy): domain Eukaryota; kingdom Viridiplantae; phylum Streptophyta; class Magnoliopsida; order Solanales; family Solanaceae; genus Solanum; species Solanum lycopersicum. Next base: position 36,067,440 of record NC_090804.1, read on the forward strand.
TACTTCATTATTTGTGATTTATGATATGAAGATGACATATTTTAATGCATTCAAAGAACACAACTTATTTTCTGTATGAACATAACACCGTAGAATCATGGACATAATTAAAGAACAACTCGAACAAAATTTTTTTAATTTGCTCCTCCAAACCCAGAGCTCCTTCCCCAACGCTTAATTTATTTTTCAGTCTTTTTCTTCTTCTTGTTTTGTAGTGCAAAGATCTCTTTAATCCAATGTCTTACTTACAAGTTCAATTATTCATTATAGTCCTATACCTATAATGAATCGAGCAAGTAATCCAAAAGACAAGGAAAATAATTTTACTAACCTTACCAAAAATTATTATTTTTATTTTTGTTAAATTGGTCATTAAACCTTTATAATCTAATATTTATTGGCTAGGCCACTTACTTCATCTTTTTATTAGTAGGAAGATTATGGGGCATTGATTATCCATTATGTTTTACTCCCCTTTGTTGGTATAAATTTTTATTTCGTTATTCCCATTATTTGATCATTTGCAAACTTTGAATATATTGGAGAATATATCTAGATTGGAACATTCCTTAATTTTGTTTAACCATGTGCATACATGGTGTCCTAGTTTTATCCTTGGAATGTGGAACACCCTTATCAGAGTAGGTTAGAAATCAAGATTCTATGTCTAGCTATCATAGTCTATGTCGGGTATTGCCTATTCTAACCATGTGGGACACTTACTCGCATTTGAGAATTTCTATGAATTTTAGGTTATGGTATGGGAAGCTATCTTGATATTGCACAATAGGCTTTAAAGGTGTTAGTTAGAGTCCCTAGGTCTTGTATAAGACAATTACTTGAATGTCCTTTATGTGATGTATGTGTCTTAAGGAACTAGTGAACTAATGACTTATGTCATGATGTATGTCAATGATCTAAGTACTTATCTAGAGTGGTTAAGGGTTTTCCAATTAAAGGGTGAAGTCTGCATGGGAATGGTCTCTTCGTATCTTAGCGAGATTAGTTTTAAGAATGTCTCTAGTTAGGGAAGATGTTCATTATGTGGACATCGTTCAAACATAGGAAGTCTTAAGGATTATTTAGGTAGTCTTGAATAGGTCATTTATAGATGTTATCTTGTTGATCTACATAAGTAAGCCTTTTGATAGACTTAGATTAGGAAATGTCATTGTGTCTGTGTGTTGATATGTTTGATTTCTATATGTAGGTACACTTGGTGAGAATGATTCTATCCTAGGTAGTCTATAAGATCTTCTAAGTGTGTATGAGGGATTGTATGGGCGGTTGCTTCACAAATCACTCAAGTGAGACTTAGAAATCACCTTTCATAGAAGGATCTTACCTTGATGTTTATGAATCTTTGTAAGTGTGTATGTGAGTCGTTATACGAAATCTTAAGGTTCATTTAGGCACATCTAGAGAGGGTGTATTGGTGGTCTCTATTTGTGTGATTTAAGTGATTCTTAGGATATATATGAGTGGTCTCTTCTGACATGCTTTAACTATATCAGGACACATAATTCTAAACAAAACATGTCAATTAACATAGGTCTCAACTATATATAGCCAAAGAGGACATCATATAATCAAGCATACTAAAATAAACTTTCACACCTACTCATAAAACCACAAAACTAATATAAGCATCAAAACTCACCTTTTCTCCCTCAAACATGGAGATACCATTATATCTAAGCAATCAAATCAGAAAGACAAATGTACAAGAAAACATAAAGATAGATATTATAGAGTTAAGTTCTATGGCACGGCATGAGAATAATGTACAAGGGTACCTCTACCGTCCTATATCCTATTCTTCATTTTTGGAATGTTGAGCCATGTTCAATATAAATCTAGGCAGCTTACTCTGTGATTATTAAGAAATCAACTAAATTGTTGTTTGATACTAAGTTGTTGAAATGAGTATATAATTGATGCATTTGAGCATGATAATGAAAGTAAAAAGGAGATTTGCTATTTAGAATAAAAAAATTAGAGTATTATGACCTGATGAGTTGTAGAAATTTTTATAACTTCTTATTGTGTAGTGAGTCCCTTCATGTTGTGGAATTGATCTTCCCCAAGAATTTAGGGTAGTACTCTTATTTTTGTTGGTGATTATATGGGTTTGATTAACCTATAAGTTACCTTATATTAATATTGAATGAAAGAAAGAATCCTTAAGACTATGTCTCCTATATTTTTTCCTTAGTGATGTATGACCTTGGTGTCTATTATATTGTATGAATAACTTATGTTGTTTAATGAAATGACCTTACTTGATAATTGGGGATAAATTACCTTGGAGATGAAGTTTAGAATAAAATGAAGGTTGTTTAGTTAATATCCTCTTGAGGTTGGGATAAGTTACTCTTAATTGGGTGTACGCTAAGTGGGGAATGGTGATGGAGTAGTAAGGTTGTAGATGTTTTTTACCTTTTCCTTCTATTATTACTTGAACTTGAATCTATTAAATTTTTAGTAAGCTTGATCATGGATAAGAATTTTATATGAAATTTACATGTTTGGTGTATATATATTGACATCACCTTCAAAATGTTATGAATGTTCCAAAGAGCATGAAAGAAATTTTTTGTTAAAGTCCGTGTTTCTCATTTTAAATTGCATCTTGATATGCTAGTTGTGCATTTTACTTTATGAGATAAGATAAGAAATATGGTAATAGTCACTTCTGATGTGTAAAGTTGAGCCTTATATGCAAAGTTCAGTCTCTTTAAGATTAAATATGTTCCGTCTTTTGAATATTATATTCCTTGTATATTTTGGGAAGCATAATTGTAGGATGACTTGTGAAAAGTGAAAGCATGTTTAGCTAATTGTTAATCTGTGTTCCTATGAAATGTGTTAGTCTTCTCAAATAGATTCTTACTTTGAAGGTGAGTACTATGTTAGAATTTGACATTTCGTTAAATTTCTTCCTATTTATTTTAATGTACTTGGTGTGACTTAACATTTAGACTTCACTGGGAAGGAAACATGAGCATGCCTTGGTTTAAAAGTTTAGAATTTCTAATTATTAGAGGAAATTTACCTTTTTCTTTGCTCAGGTATGAAATCATGATACGTGTAAGTATGTTGAGAACCATCCACCCTGTGAGAACCATAGTTAACCCTACCTTCCTTATTTAGGAAAGTTTCACCCCCTCAAACACAGGATTACTCGGTGCTAAGCTAGAGTCCCTTTTTTTAAATGTCTTTAAACTGTTTTTATCAATCATAACTTATTTTAGGTCATAGGTTCTTCCCCTTATTTAATCAATTTCACCATAGCTCAATAATAATTGCATGTATATAAATCCTTTCATTACAATTCACATAGGTAAACTTAGCACATTAACATTTTGTTATCATGATAAGGCACATTGGTAAATAATTCACCATCCTTATAACATTTACATCCTAAGATAAAAATTATAGTCAATACATTTCTTAAATTTTGAACCACCCTAATAATTCTCATACGAGGCATACTCAAATACAACATCATGAATTAATCACAATTAACCACAATTTTCAGTAAAGGATAAAAATTATAAGACTTACTGAGTCTCCTTCATAGTTCATCATCATAGTCTTGACATAAAACACTCAGTTCAACCTAATTTAGGTATAAATAATCATAAGTTAATAAATAACATGATATCATGACTACAAAAATCATTACATCACAATTCAAAACTAGATAATAGCTTAAGACAAGATATTTAGGTCAATTCACAACATACTTCCTAACCTAGATCATCTTCTCAATAACTAGCATGAAAAAATAAAAATCATCCTAATTAATTCATGATTACTATAAGAACGTCATCTAGTAGGTACAACCAATAACAAAGTCAGTTGAACCAAATACAACCTAATTCATATCAAGATCAAACCTAAGGTTAACGGTTAAGGGTCATCTTCTATGAAGTGGACCAAACCATAAAGATGTATTATAATTAAGTTACAATACATGTTAATCTATTCAATGTATAAACAAAATAAACAGATCAATTATTAACATCAATTTTGTATTGGATGAAAACCAAATCGAAAACTCAACTTTAGAAATCACATTTGATGGAACCCTTTGAGGAAAGAGGTGTCAGAGGTGAATTAGATCTCATACATTAATGTTTGCTGAATTTTTTTTTGTGAAATAGTCCCTTTACAGCCCCCATAACCCTACCCTATCTTGGTCTTCAATTGTGTCTTCCAATAGAGAGAAAGAAGAGCGCAGGAAGAGAGTTTTGTTTTGAGAGTTGTAATTAGTCTAATGGTGTTGGGGTCTTTATATGGGGGATTAATTAATTTAACTAGCCTTCCCTTAGTCCCTAATTAACCAACAAACCCCTTAATTAATTATTTAAAACTATGTTACAGTGTGCATGAAATTGCAGGCCCCAGGGACGACACCACGATCTATGGAATGTTGGTCCATCGACTGCCTGCCCCCCCTCTTCCGTGCTGCACATCTGTAATCTTGGTCAGAGACTGTGCAAACAACACCCTCCAAGGATTTGGATAAGTGTTTGTTGACGGCTGGCATCGACGCCCTGTATATCAACACATGCCCTGTCGTCTCCCTCTCTTAGGTGCACATTGCCATGGAACTTATTAACTTCACATGCAAAGGTCCTCCTCAAAGGACCTTGGATAGTATTTGGAGAGTCGTACCCTGATGTTTCGACAATGAATATAATTAATCACATTTTAGACACTCGTCCATCATTTTTCATCATTTTCCTACACCTAAAATTTAGTCAAATAGGCTACGCCACACTAGTACCTCCTTCAACTACTTTCTTAAGGTCATTCATGTTCTTGGACGTTTTGGTTTCTAGAATTTCTAAGTGTCTTACATTCATTTAAATGGATCTTATCACAGTTTCTAAACCTTGCAAAAATTATGTAAGGCTCTAAAGCAAGTCTTGGATTTTTGATGTGTTACATTATCCCCCTCTTAGCAACATTCATCCCCGAATGACACTAGAATCTTTGAAATGAAGGAATAGACTTAGACTAGCATCCCAATAAACAACAATACATAACATCCACCATATCAACTACACAAGACAATTTAAAATTTTGAATTACCACACATAAGGCTAAACAATATATTATGAGGAATATCCTTCTCACAACAACAAGAGCTCAACATAACCTTTACGAGTCAATTATGTTAAATTTAAACTTAACAACATGCTACATATCATTTCATAAAGAATCACCAAGTCAAAATTCACAACTTATCTAAAACAAGCAAAAGTTGAAATTTATTTTACATGTATAAAGGCACATTTACTATAACTCACCGTAAAAAAACAAAAATGCACGTCTGGCAAAAACAACGCTAAAAATCAAGTCAACATCAAATTTAGTCATTATTTTCATTATTCGTAAGAACTAATAACCTTTGTTATCAAATAAATGTGGGTAACAAAACTTCATGTCTGCCTCGGGCTCCCATGTTGCACCCTCAACTAGGTTATTCTTCCATAACACGTTTACGAAAGCCACCTCTTTATTACCCAATTTATTTACTTGCCTATCAAGAATTTCAATTGGGACTATCCCATAGGAGAGATAATCCGTCACACCAAACCTAGAATAGGAAGGATAGACTCCAGATCACCAACAGACTTTTTATAAATGGAAACATCTAAAATGGATGAATAGAAGCAAATTCAATAGGAAGTTTCAATTCATAGTCCACCTTACAAACCCTTTGCAAGATTTCCAAAAGATCCACATAATGAGGACTCAACATCCCTTTCTTTCCGTATTTAACAACCCCTTTAATAGATGAATTTTTCAAATACACCTTATGATCTTCTTAAAATCCAACTCTCTTCTCCTATGATTCGCATAAGACTATTGCCGACAATAGGCTATTTGAAACTTATTACTTATGATATGAACTTTCTCCAATGTCTTATAAATCAAATTAGGACCATGAAGAGAAGTCTCACCTACATCAAACAATCCAAAAGAAGACCTACAACTCCTAAAATACAAGGCTTCATATAGAGACATAGAGAAGGCTGAAAGAAAACTATTATTATAAGAGAACTCCACCAAAGAAAAGTGCTTATCCAAATTTCCCTTAAAATAAATACAAGCCCTAAACATATCCCAAAGGTTTTAATAGTATGCTCTTCTTCACAATTCGTTTGGGGATGAAAAGAAATAATAAACTTAATCTTATGCCCAACACTTCTTGGAATGACCTCCATATCCTAGATGTGAATTGTGCACCCCGATCCGATACGATTGATAATGGAATACCATGGTGACACACAATATCATCTATGAAGATCCTCGAATATTCTACTGCCGAATAACTAGAATTGATGGGAATAAAAAAAGCGGACTTGGTTAACCTATCCACAACCTTATATTGCCTTTGTGTCCGGGGCAAACCCACTACAAAATCCATATTGTTCTCTTCCCACTTCTAAGTAATAATTTGGATATATTTTAGAAAGCCACCAGACTTTTGCTGTTAAGCTTTGACTTTTTGGCAATTTCAACACTTATAGATCCCTAACATCATGATATTTTTGTCGAAACTGGATTTAATGGAGTAGGGGGACAAATGGGTTTCCTTAAGGATCTTGTTACTCAAGTCATCTACCTTAAGAACACAAATTATTCTTTGGTAACTTAAAAAACCATCCCCCTAAATGAATGCTTCATTGAGCTTACCAAGGACCGATTCGTACAACTCTATCAATGGCTTATCAACATGTTGTTTGGAATTAACCTCAACGATCAATGATGACTCCAAATTATGATGGACCTTGAAACCACCATTCGGAGAATCTACCAACCTCACACCCAACCTAGACAACCTATGAACATCCCTCACTAGGTCTTTCTTGGCTTGACCTATGTAAGCACACTACACATAGTCATACTTCTTAGAGCATCCACGACAACATTTGCCTTGCCGAGGTAATAGAGGACACTCATGTCCTAATCTATCATTAATTATAACCACCTTATTTGTAGTAGATTCAACACCTTTTTGGCAAACATATATTAGAGACTCTTATGGATGGTATTCACATAATCATGGACACCATACAAGTAAAACCTCCATATTATCAAGGAAAATACTACACCCTCTTACTCATGGTCATGAGTTGGATAGTTTCTCTCATGCACATTAAGTTGCGAAGAAGCATAGGAGGTCACCTTCAATTGTTTCATAAGAACACATTCTAAACCCACTTAGGATGCATCACAATACATAATAAAACCTTTGTACCCTCTAGTAAAGTTAACAATTGAGTAGAATTAAGCCTATCTTTCAATATTTTGAAGCTTCTCTCACATACCTCCGACCATTCAAATTTCTTACACTTTTGGGTCAATGTTTTCAAGGGAAATGCAATGAATATAAAACCATCCACAAACCTCAGATAATAACCTGCTAAATCCAAGAAATTCCTCATGTTGGTTGGAGTCAATAGTCTAGGCCAATTTTTCACCGCCTCTGTTTTTCGTAGATAAACCTCCACTCCCTTAGTAGAGAATATATTACCTAGAAATGTCACCGACCTCAACAAAAACTCACAGTTTCTATACATGGAAAACAGTTAATATTCTTTAGGTACTTGCATTACCATTCTCAAATGGTTCATGCTATCACACTTAGTTTTTGAATATACCAAGATGTCGTCAATGAAGGCAATGACAAACAAATTTAGGAATTTCGAAACACCCTATTCATTAGGTCCATAACCAACCAGATTATTAGTGAGATCAAATTACATTACTACGAAATGATAATGACCATACCTGTCTGAAATGTCGTCTTTGGTTTATCATCACCTCTCACCCTATTTGATGATACCCCGATCTCAAGTCAATCATAGAAAAGTAGCTTGCCCTTTGGAGTTGGTAAAACAAGTCGTCTATCCGAGGGAGAGGATACTTATTTTTCATAGTCACTTTATTGAGTTGGCGATAATCAATACACAATATAAAGGACCCATCATTCTTCTTTAAAAACAAAATCGGAGAATCTCATTGACAAATACTAGTTCTAATGAAGACTTTTTCTAGTAAATCTGTGAGTTTAGCTATCAACACATTCTATTCAGTCGTAGCCATACGATAAAGAGGAATTAAAAGGGGATTTGTATCCGATAAAAAGTCGATACGAACATTAATTTCACATTATGGAGTAATACTGGGTAGATAATTACGAAAGTTCTTTAGTAATTCACTCACTACGAGGACTGACTCAATGGAAAAAATTTCATGGTCCAAATATTGGACTCTTACATATGGTATAACACCCATTATGGATTATTTTGTATGATTTTTGACAAGAGATGATACGACCTCTAGGAATAGAATTTACCTTTTCCACTATACAATGGGTTCATTTGGAAAGTTAAACTTCACCACCCTTGTTCTACAATAAATAGAGGCAAAGAAAGCATCTAACCATTCCATACCTAAAATTACATCAAAACCAAGCATATCGAGTTCTACTAGTTCAACATAAGAAACTTTGTTCAGCAACATTATTTGACAATTTCAATACACCCTTTTTGAAACAACCAACTCACCTATAGTAGTAGACACTATAAAAGGTTCATGCAAAATATCGGGTAAAATGTCAAACTTTTTAGCTACAAGAGGTGTAACAAATGACAAGGTATCACTGGGATGAAGTAAGGCATATATATCAATAGATATGACTTTCAACATACCAATCACCAGGTCGCAGAAGTCTGTTGCTCACCCCTACAACGGATAGCATAGAAGCGCTTCTTCTTTGGATCCTCATTTGAACTACTTTTTTTAGCATGACCACTACCCTTTTACTGACCCCTCACATTAGGGACATCTCTAACCTTGTAGAAACCTTTACCATAACTAGAACATGTGTATGTCCCAATGAGGCATTCACCATAATGCTTCCTGCACACTTTCCGGAAGTTTGATTTTCGATTGGTGAAATAGTGCCTTTTCTCTTATTAGGCTTAGGGTTAGACATACTATCACCACTAGAAATAGGAACATTGAAGGAACTTTATTAGAAACCCAATTCTTAAATCTAGGATTGTCTTGTACTGAAAGCCTACTATTTAAAGAACCACCAATAAATTATCTTGCCTTCTTAGCATATCTACTCTTTCTATTAGCCCTTTCTTCCTCAACATTTTTCGTATGCACCATAAGATGAGAATTTTTCATGTTTTCGTGTAGTTTATCTTAATGATAGTCCTCTTACACATCATCTTACATCCTCCGTCAGAATGTAGCTCATTTCATCTCTAGGATAGGAAACCAAAGAAGTAGAATATTTTAATATTTTAGTGAATTTCAATGAGTATTCATGCACACTCATACCTCCTTGGCTATGATTAATGAATCTAACAAATTAGCTTCCCTCATCTCCCTAGGAAAGAACCAATCAAGAAAACCCTTCTTGAAAATATATTCCAAGTCACTGTATCACCCCTTTACAATTTATTATCATTCTATTGGGCATACCATGATTCATACACAACCTTTAGTTTATAAGTGCTAACTCGGCCTTCTAACTAGTAGACAACCCATATAAAAGATTATCTTCTACACTTCATCTATGAATTTTTTGGGGTCTACTTAAACCTAGGACTCCTAGAAAGCAGGAGGATTCATCCGAGTGAAATCCCTTAGATGGGAGGCCATGGTAGAAACTTGTTGATGAGCTCGGGGTACAACCTCACGATTATATTGGGTCGTCATGCCTTGATCTTGAGCACTGCCGACTAGTGCTTGTGTAGTAATTGCTTACGCCGTTTGCAAGATAGTGACCCTTATGTTCTTATCTATGAAATAAGAAGGATCCACCACGGCTTGGTAATCATTCACATCTTCCTCAAGAGGAGGAACTTTATAACAATGGGGAGGAGCTCCCTATTGGCAATATCTTCTTCAAGTATTCGTGTCACATTCCTTCGAGTATTCATTGCCTATAATCACAATAAAAAATATAGAGGAAAAAGCACAAAATAAGTATATTCTAATTCTAAGATATTTCATTTACAAAGAAGTGAGAGTTTCCTAAGTATCACATAGATTCCTATTCAGAAGCGTGGCTTGTTTCACAATTATGAATAGGAACATATATAGACGTGTTTGAGAGAGACATTGACCCAAAGGTATTCAATCTTATGCTCTGATATCAAGTTTTTTAGATCCGGGTTTACCCCTTAGACAAAAATAATGTCGTCGTCCTCTTTGAGAACCACGACTAGCTTCCTATCCTACATCATCACATTCATAGGTTAAAACACAGAAAAATTTAAAAGTTTTCATTACTTCTACTTGGATGTTTACGTAGACCTCTGAATACACATGACACATACATATCTAATATACATACACCTTTCAAATAGGAAGATTACATAGTGTTCTACTTTTATTGCATATAAGTAAATAAAATAAAACATAGACATAATAGTCAAAATACTCTTCTTATCTCATAACCTTCTACTAAGAATATAAGAACTTAGGCATAACCCATACATAAAATTAAGAATTCCTCACATGGGATATAAAAAATATCAAACTAAATGGAAAGAAATAACATAATAGTCTTACACTCTAAACAACTCCATAAGAGAGATAGTGGCATCGCCCTCGGATATTTAGGACCTACCCTACTTGGATGATGAAAGAGATCCAAGCCTTCTCTAATGTCATCTCTAAAATTCCTTAAATTACCGGAATGTAAATGTTGGGGAAAAGTAAGAAATTGGGTTAGTACACCACTTATACTAAGTATGAGACCATATGCACACACATTTTAAAACATTCTATGAAAAGAGTGACATTTCATAAAGTATGCACTTTTCAATTAATACCTTTATGCATATTGAACAAGGTCATCCAACCAATAATCCATGTTCATTAAGTCATAGGAATGTACATAATAAGAACTACAACATCAAGTCTAGTCAAGTCAATGACACATTTCATATAACTAGATAAATATTCAAGTAACTCTATTATCACTTCATATGAACACGAAGCATGTTTAAGAGTATATGTTATTATAAATTAAGCAAGTAAACTACCCATGAACCACTATCAAGTAAACAACTCCAATGACCAAGTAAAGCCCCAAAACCTTACTCGAACAAGTAACCCAACAAAAATCATGAGTAACATCATACTTCACATAATATGGCATTTAAGTGTACATATTATCCTACTTTAACAATATAAACCAACACACATTCATAAGTGAACCGATCAACATGTAGTATCAACAATGTGCAAGTTTATCATAATCATAATCATACATAAGAACATCCTCCTAAGGCCCCCCTCAAAGCGAACTAGTGCAGTGCTTAGGTAGAGTCACATACCCCTACCTAGACTATTCTAGACCCCTTAGATTATCGTAGTTAGAGGTCAATTCTTTAGTTCATTTTACCTTTTCCAAACATTTTGCCCTAACCGAAATAGACCAAATGACACAATATGGTATCCGATTTTGTAAAACCTTAGATTGAAGGAAGGTGGTTAATCGGCAAAGGTAATACCAAATATAAATGTAACTTTCTAGGTGGACCCACTAGCTAATATTTCTATGGTGGAAACATAGTTTATGGATATTTGGGCTGTCGTGGAAATGTAACTATACAACATATTTAGTCAAGTAGGTGTCTGTCCAGTGAGAACCGTAGTGAACCCTACCTTCCTTAGACAGGAAAGTTTCACCCCCTCACATATAATATAACTCTGTGCTAAGGTAGTGTCCTTTTTTTGAAATTATTTTAATCCTTTATTAAAAATAATAGTTTAGTTTAGGTCATAGGGTCTACCCCTTATATAAAAACAATCACCATAGTTGAATAAGATTTGCGTGAGTAATAATCCTTATATCACAATTCATATATGTATGGTTAGCAAATTAACATCTTCGTATCATAATAAGGCACATCGGTAAATCATTCACCATACTTATAACATTTACATCCTAACCTAACACCTCAAAAATAATGATAAGGCTCATTCGTAAACTATCGATGGTTTGTGGAAGGCTTTTCCACTATTGTTGCTCCATTGAAAGCCTTGACGAATAAGAGGTTGAAGTTTGAATAGTGTGAAAAATGTGAGAAGAGCTTCCAAGAGCTTAAAGAACAACTAACTTCAGCCCGAGTTGTGACATTGCGGAGGAATGGAGCATGTTATATGATGTATTGTGATGCTTCTCGGGTATGTTTGGGATGTGTTATGATGCAATATGGAAAGGTTATTGGATATGCATTAAGACAATTTAAAATCGATGAGAAAAACTACCATACTCATAATTTTGAATTAGTTGTTGTGGTGTTGGCATTAAAACTTTGGAGACATTATTTATAAGGTATACACGTTTATGTATATACTATCCATAAAAGTTTTCAGTATGTTTTTACATAGAGGGAGTTGAACCTTCATCAAAGGTGATGGATAGAAACTTCTCAAAGGTTAATATATGATTGTTTATTATCACCGGGTAAGTCTAATGTAGAGGTTGCTGCGTCGAGTCTATTGATCAAGGGATGCATGTTTCATATTAACGAACAGATGAAGGAGCTGGTTAAAGAGGTACTCCAATTTTCTATATTGGGTGTATGGCTAGATGATACACCAAGTGGGGCGGTTTCGGTTCTCTCAAGTTTCGAATAATCCCTTGTTGTAGATGTTAAAGCCGATCAGCATCTCGACCTAGTACACATCGAGTTGAAATACTCGGGATTGAGTATGTTGAATGATTATTTTCCCTAGGACAGAACCACCTTGTTGAGGTACAAGATGGGAGGGCGAGGCTGATAGGAGATCTCGTTATCCTCATTTTTTCAGTTCATGCGGTTGGATATTCTTCTCTTAAAATTCGGATTTATGTTGATGAAACTTTGAATTCTAGATGTTGTAGTCAACTTGGTAAAATAGGTCACTAATCGTCTTTTTTATAATAACACTCTATGAGTTAAAATGAAGTTATGTTAGCAATTTATGTTGTTATTTTTGTGTAGAATAATCATTTTTTTTGTATAACATCAATCTTAATTTCCATGAAGTTAAGTGTGATTAAGAAGGAAATTCCTCAATCTCAAGTATGAAGCCTTAGATAAGCTTGAAAAGTATGCACCACCCAAATAAGTGTGAATCAAATGTTCACAAGGGAGAACCATTTAATTATGATGAGGTAACTTTAGAAAATCACCCTCTTTGACTAAATGAGGTGTTGTCTCATTCGGGGAAGAATGTTCCTAAGAGGGGGGATATGTAACAACCCGAAAATAATAATGCTAAGTATGACCTATGTGTACCTCAAATGTATAGGTTAGACCGGGTTCACACAGCTTGATATGCGTTCAACCAGACACTTGGACCTATGCACCATCAAAGCCAACACACTTTGTGAGTTGCTTCAGCAAGACAGGGTTGGTTGTAGCCCTGATAGGGTCTGGAACGCTAGAATTCACCCGGGTGAGTCTTAATCGCACTTAGAGGGTTAGTCCTATCTCTTATGTGTTCTAGTGGTCATAAGGTAATTTCAGGGCTATGGGTAGTATGGTAAATACCCTAGGATTATGTTCAATTTATTCAATAATCTTTTTTTGTTAGTCAAAATGGGTCAATGCTCGGTGGTCAAACCCGAGTTTGATCGGATCTTCACTCGGGTTCAGGCTAAGTTGGAGGCACAAAAACTGGCGACTTAAGTTATTTTAATTAGACAAAAATAAGGAGGGGTATTATAGTAACTTAACATGTGGATTATAATCTGATTTTATCACTTGAATTGAGTTGGAAAAGTCAAAAACAAACCCCAATGGAAAGAGTGCATGACTCCCACTAGGGGTGTACTCATTGTGCACTCTTAATTCATTATCTCTTCATAAAACATTTTTCAGATTTACTTTGTAATTCAAAAACAGAAAAATTAACATACCTTTCTATAGAGTTCTCGAATTCATCCATAAAAAATGAACACAAAAGTTGTACGCCTAAGTCCTTTATGAAATCATGTAAAGAACTTAACTTGTGAACAAGAATCAATAATCGGAAGAGAGGTTTGTGCATGGGTTAGGAAATGAGGTTGTGGCTGGTTGTCAATGTTTAAAAAAGGTATGGGATTTCTTGTCTCTTAGTCTGTTTCCCAAATGTCCCCTAAGGCTCAATTCAATTCCAATCTAAAAACTAAGTAGTACCCTTTGCATTCCCCTGTTAGTAGATCTTATGAACGATTTCTGCAAGCGTTGGTATTAATTCTGGTAGAAGATTTCATAAATTGTTGTTATTGTTTGCAATGTGTGTTCTCGGACTGATTATAATGTTATTATGTACATCCTAATTTTGAAGGTTACAAGTTCTCAAGTATGTTGTTTTTCTCGTGATTATGTTGTTACAGATTAATTGAAGAAAATGTGAATTGAGTGTTAAATAATGTTGTGTGTTTAACAAGCAAGAAGAAATCGTGATGTTCATGAATAATAAAATGAAGTTATGGTCCCTTAATAATATATTAAGCTGCCAATTCTTTGGAGTGTAAGACTCTCGACCATGGTCTCAATTACACAATGAAACTTTGATGTTAATTCAACAAGGACTAAATATTAATCGAAGGACCTAATGAACCCAAATACTTCTCTATAGAAACAGAGGAAATCATTGTACAAAAAAGGTTAATACATAGAAAATCGTGAGTTACTGTGGTTACGAACTTGGGTTAAAGTGTCATGTTTTAGAACATAAGAGGTTCAATGGGTAGATGGACATTATTTTTTAATGAATTATTGTTTAAAAGTTCATGTAAAACTCTAAGCTAAATTTTTAGGATAAATTAAAGGAATAAACTAATGTCCTATACTGATTGACTAAGTCTCTGTTAACCACTTTAAAAAAAAATTATGCCATTGACGGTAGAACGCAAGATCTCTAGTTCCTAACACTAACAGAAGAGGCCTTGAATTAAAAATAAAATAGTGTGGAAGTGGGGAATCGAACCATGCTCCAAGGACACATTTGTGGGATACATAAGTCTCACATATAATAAAAAAGTATATGCATCCCAAGGAATTAAAACACGGGTCCTCTTGACCGAAATTCTAAGACATATAAGTCTTAAAAATAATTAAACAAAACGCAGCAACTAGGGATCGAGCTCGGGTCCCCTTTGGCTGAATGTACAAGATGAATAAGTATTGCACAATATATACTTTAATAATCCTTAAACACCTAACTAGATATGATTAAATCTAAAGGGGTACTACCATAAGCGTAAAGTACACTAACGACCATGAGCACGACATATGATATAATTTAAGGGAAAAATGAAAAATGACCATTCAAGTAATGAGTTTTGTAACTATGATAAAATATGATGATAATGAAAATGGAGACAACATAATAAGAGTCTTATATAAATGGTGAGACAAGTCTAACCAACCCTAAGTAAAGGTTACTAAAAGTACTCACCTAAGAGAGTGTTGAATAAATAAGATACATGTCTCAATCACATTCATATGTATGTGTAAGGACAATTTACACTTAATAAGTATAGAAGTGATGAGAAATCATCTAATGAGCTATGACTACCTCATGCTAAGAAACAAGCTTCGATGATGTATGGGTATCCCTAAATCTTCTTTCAGGAAGGGCAGAGGTTCACATAAATCAGATGATATGATATTTTCCTCCAAATTGGGTATGGGTATCCCTAATCCTCCTAGTCTTTGAAATATGTTTGCAACATAGGGAAACTACCTTAGTTTTAACCCCTAAAGCTTGTATGTTTTTAGTTTCACTTTGGTAAGTAACTCCACCTCTATTCGGTGTGGGGGAGACCATGGATTTCATGATTCTCACCTGATAGGTTGGTTACCGTTTAAGTTTCTTAAAGTATTAAAGATAATTAAATGAACGATATGGTAGTTGTTTGTGATAGACAATGAAGAGGTTAAACATGATTCAAGTAATAAAATGAGGTCAGTCTTGATCATTGCACTTCATGATCCCAATGAGAGTCTTAATCTTTGTCCTAGGTATATCTTGTGTTCACATAAACCTATGAATGAATGAAATGAATAATATGAAGTGCAAGTGAATGAATGAAGGACGCTTTCTAACCTAGGGATGAGATGAGTAGATTATTGATGGGTGTCACTGATCTAGTGAATGATGAATTTCGTACGGCCTACTACATGATGATATTACCATACCTAGACTCAAGGTGTATGCACAATCGATTGAGGAATTTTAACTTTGTAGGATTGCGAGAAACATGAAAAGGAGTGGTTCAAGTGATCATAATCAACTTATGTGCAAAAAGAGTTCTCACGGTGAATAAGAATCTATGGGTGCTAATTTAAATTTTCGAAGGGAGGTGGCTTTTTGCTCTCAAAATGGAAAGCCTACATGTTTCACTTGTGGAAAGAGTCACTAAGGGAAGTGTCTAGCCGGTACTAGTTGTTGCATTGTTTGTTGGAAGGATGATCATAATGTAAGAGATTTTCCTACTATTGAGACTAGAGGAATATACTGTAAGCAAGTTGTTCCTAATCATCCAAAGGATGATGCTCAAAATAAGAGGCGTTTCTATGCACTCCGGACTAAAGGATCAAAGCCTAATTTGGATGAGGATGAGAATGGTAATTCCTTGTTGAAATTGTATTTCATTTATTTCTTTCATTGTACATTTTATTAAGTTATGATTATGTTTTATGATGTCTTTTTAAGATTTTATCTCGCATATTAGTAATCTTTCCACGGTGAATTTCCTAAAAGTTGCATTGTTGAAAAATTTGCATAATTCACCGTAAAGGCTGCTTGCTCACTGTAACATTTTACAAACATTGAAAAATTCATTATCTGGTCTAAAAGTGTTTCAATGTTGTTAAAACATATGTATTTGAGCATGATATTGAATATAAAATGAGGTTTTCCTATTTTGAATGAAGGATGTGAGCTTTATGGCATAATAAGTTGTAAAATGTATTGCAGTTTCTTTTTGTGTAGTGATGCTCTTAATTATGTGAAGTTGATGATTTCCTAGATTATTGATTTGTGTAATGTGTTATATGTTATGTTCATGTGTTACTAAGATGAATTTCTATTCTTGGAATTGTTCGGAGAGTTGGCAAGTGTCATTCAAGGACGAATATTGTCCAAGTGGGAGAGAATGTAATATATCAAAATTGACTTATTTAAAGCTAGAGCCTACCATTATTTTAATTCATGTATAAGTTCATAACTTCCTCTATAATGTGTTATCGAGGGAGTGGTTAGGGTATTAGTTTATTTGGAAGTCAAACGTTAAGGGACAACAAGAATGTTCGACGACTAAGTCACCTATGTGCCTCACGTGTGTTTATGTATTATATGTGTGTATCATAAATTTATGAGGTCCTCAAATGTATGAGAAAGTTTATGATGTGAGAAAGGTTTTCCTTGAAATGACTTTGTGTGTCTTGGCATGTTTCCTTGAGTTTTACGCGTTTTACTTTGTTAAAATTGACGTGGGAGGTCCTAAAATAATCTACGGTCATATTTAGGTTAGTAACATCAGATCAAACATCCCCAAGGAACATCCAAGGTTCTTGAGGAAGGACCCGTGTTGGTGGCCAAAATAACCCAATGCAGTCCCACAAACTGCTGGTAAACGATGGCTAGTGGCCTGGTCGACACCACGTAGGTCGTGGAGTCCATGGGTAAATTGCCTAGGGAGATTAATCTCCCATTTTAAAGTCCCAGTTTTAAAAGACAATGACCAGCACGGGTCGTCGATTGAACGATACCCACTAGGTAGTCTCCTTCATTTGCATCTGCAATTCCTGCACAACTTCACTATAAATGCAAGGCTCAATTGGTAAATTCACGCACATACAAATAAGACTTTTGGTGGTTCTTTAAGAATATTTTGGGAATTTTGAACATGTTTATAATCCTTTACCACTTATAAGACTTCATTCGTAAAAATTAAAATCCTAAATCCCATAGAAATTCTCTAGAACTCCACTGGAGCAAAAACTAAAGGAAGGTATTTAATTAGAGATTTGAGTGGTGCTTCTTCAAATAATTTGTGGATTATTAATCCTTGAAACTCTATTCATCAAGAATGTAAAACCATAAAATGAACTAAGTTTAACTAGAGATTCCTGGTTGTTTCTTGAGTTAATTTTAAGTGAAAATAAGTTATATTAGTGTTCATAAGCAGTGTGTGAAGTTTGGTAAAGTTTGTAGGTCAAACGTCCATGACGTTTGAAAGGTGTGGCTTAGAAAATACTCTTGTGTCTTGATGTGTTTGAATGAGTTTTACGTGTCCGTTTTGCTTTAATTTTGTGTTATATGTTTGTAAGACCTATATGACTTAGTTTTGGGGTTTCTCATTTGTGTAGACTCCATCTAGGATACACGAGTGGCCCTAGAAGAGGACCCTAACTCGTAGAAAAAAACTGTTGAAAAACAGTGTCCATGGATGAGCCAGTCGACGGCGAGTAGACTAGGAATTGACTCGTCTACCATGTCCGTCATATGTAAAAGAATGAATTAAAGTTTGAGAGTTTCATTCAAAAACTACGATCTCTCATCAATGAGACGTCGACACATCGGTAGTGCGTTGTTGAGAGGTGTCGATCGGGGGCCTCCAAAAGTTGTCTCTCTTGCTGGCAGTTTGGGGTGATTTGTGTAAATTCACCCAATGTCTTTTAGGACACTAGGATGAAATTTTTAGGATTTTGGAGTTATATTGGATTAGTTTTAAGTCCTAGACATAGACAAGAACCCTCACCTAAAATATTCAACTCCCTCTCTAAAGAAAAATCTCTTAAAGGAACCATTGAAGCTAAGACTCCAGGAAGGAAAAAAGGGCGGGTTTGGACATGTTTCTTCACCGAAATTAGTGGGTTGTCTTGAATTTTATGTAGTGCATCTATCCTTGAACCCTCTTCCATTCAAGGAGTTATTTCCAAAATATTTCAAAAATGCTTTTCAAACTTTACTTTGTTCGATCTTTGATTTTAAGCATAGTCTTCTTGTAAACTTTTTTTAATGATTCAAATGTTTTTATTATAGTTTGAATGGATTATTCTAATTTCAAAACCCAAATTAACTCATGTTTATGCATTATTAAAACATTTAGCTTAACAAATGAATTAAATTACCATGGTTGTGTAGGGTATGAACATTAATTTTATTGTTTGGCTATTATGATTTAGATAATGGACTAAGGGCCTTATTATAATGATATATATATAATTGGTTAGATGTGGTTATGGCTTGTTTATATAGTGAGTTGCTTATATTGTATAATTATAATCATATATTTTTATGGAGTTGTATGGTAAACCTTCTTCATGGCGGTTTTTACTCGATGATCTTGATATTGTTAGTATGTATTGTGAGTGTGTATTTTAAGGACTAATATGTGAAAATAATTTATATTGAAAATGGGTCTTGTATTGTGTTTTGTTAAATAAAAATTGCATGTTTGGATAAAAATATGCCTAAATGAAGTATATGACTATCAATGAAATGATTCTTATATGCAGGATGTGCTCACAAGTACACACATATATTTATATTAATATATGAATCTAATTTGAGTAAATAGAGGAGTTTTGAGGTGGACACTCTTCGTGAGTTGAGATTAAGTGTTTCATAGAAACCTCACTACATCCTAAGAGCATTCTAATATAGGTCGGAGGATGAATTCCCGTATTGAGTTAAGTTTTTGTGTTCAGTAGTTATCCTTAACCTATAGTATTTAATGTTTAGAATCTGTGGGGGTTATGTATACAACCAAGAGGATATGAAGAAGAGGTGGTAACAATTTTTTAGTTGAGATGTTGTATTCCAATAAACCTCATTATAAGAGTACTCCTCGTTAGTAGAGAATAGGTAACTTATTAGCAATATCTTTATCCCTTAACTGTGCACCCACATACGTGTAACTATTTTGCAAGCGATGCAAAATCTCAGAGAATGACCTTACTCTAGGAAAGTGAGGATCCCTAATTCGATAGGGGTTAATATCGGGATTCCTTGTCTAGATCTCATTGTCTATGTCGGTTAATCTAGCTCCCACAAAATAAATGAAAGTTCTATGTCTTCTAATAGAGTGTGCTACGAAGGGTAGGTACTTGAGTGGGATGCTTTTTATCCATTGCACTAGGTAGGCATTCCGAAAGGGGCGTCTTGGTGAGTCTTATGTTAATTAAATGAACTAAGTCTTCTAAAGGAATGTACTACTAAGGGTAGGGGTTGTTAAGGGACGCTATTTATCCATTGCACTAAGTAAGACCTTCCAAAAGGGAAGTCGTGATGCGAATCCTTTTAAAAGTGTGTACTACTCAGGGTGGTTGGTAATATGGGACACTATCTACTCATTGTACTAAATAGTAATTCATAAAGGGATGTCTTAGGAGTTATTTTGAGTGTTCTTCTAATTTTTAGTCATTGAGAGGGATCTTATTCTCCCGTGATGAGTTAGCCAAAAAAGGGTGGTCTTGAGGATAACTGTAACACCCTAAAATGAACTAAGGTGAATTAGATCCTCATAAGTGTTTGTTGAATTAATTTGAAGTTAAAATCTGTTACTTTAGTATTCATAGGTAGTGTTTTATGTTTGGATAAGTTTGGATGTAAGACTCCCAAGAACGTCCATGATTTTCGGAAGGTGTGCCTTAGGTAGTGTTTGTGTGTCTTGATGTTTTTGAGTGAGTTATATATGTTCGTTTTGCTTGAAACTTGCATGAGATATTACTAATAAATAGAAAGCTTACATTAGAGGTTTAACGTCTGGTACGATCCCACACAGGATCAACAAGGTGCCCTAGATTAAGGGACAAAGATATGGACAAAAGTGCCAAAGCAGTGAAAAAACGATGACCCTATGGACGGTCCATTGTTTCACCAACGATCCGTTGACCCAGGGAGTCTATTCTCCCTGAAATAAAAGATTGAAAAGATCAATTTTAGTTTAGTATCAACCCACGAGACCCAACCAACGGACCATGGGTGGACAGACGGTCTGTTGGTCACCAACCGTCGATGGTGCTGTCGAAAAGCTGCTGAAAAATCTGCTAAGTCTTGTGGTGTTTGTTAAATTCACCAAAGTATTTTATGAAACTATGAACTTATTTTTAGGTTTCTTTAGGTATACTAATGTTTTGTAATACCTAATACCTCATTTTAGACCCCTCTTCCTTAAACCCAAAAACTCTCTCTCTTAAAATTCTTTTTCAAGTCCCCATGGAAGCTATAAGTCAAGAAGTGCTAGGGGGGCTGTTAATGGTTCTTCTTCATAAAATATTTTTGGTATTTCTTCAATATGAGGTATGGTATACATCGTTTAAACTCCTTAAGTTATAGGAGTCAATTCCAAAAGATTTACAAAAGGGTTTCGAATATCAAAATTCTTATATCTTTAATTTTAAGTATGAGTCTTCTTCAAAGTGTGTTCAAATGTTCTAAATGTGTTTATTCCTGTATGAATTCATGAGTTTCTTATTAAAAACCTAACGAACTTATGTTTATTCATATTTAAACTTCTAGCATGGGAAATGGGTTGTATAAGCATGTTTGGGTAAAGTATGAACTTTGATTTTGTTGTGTGATTATGTTTATTTAGCTACTTCCACAGGAGTCTTAATTTGATGAAATGTTTATAACATGATTATAGGTTATTATTACATGGTTAAATTGCATGTTGCTTACAATGTATAGTTTTCATTATAATTATTCTTGAGTGGTATGGTCCAACTTTTTGGTGGCGGAGTTTACTTGATGAATTTGATGTTATTTAGTATGTATTTTGATTGTGGTTTAGAATGTCTAAGTGATGAAATGGCTTAACGTTAAAGATGAGTCTTGTCTTATGTTTTGTGTAGTTTAATAGCATTTTTTAATTATATTATGTCTAAGTGAAGCAAATGAACATGTGAAGTATATAAGGTGTGTGAATTGATGAATGAAGGTATAATGCATGTGTAGAAGTTAATAAGAATGAAATGACGTTTATGTTCAAGGTGTGCTCACATGTACACACACACTTACACTTAAAAAACGTATGATGCTATGTTTAGCAAAAAGGAGTATTGGGGTGGATACTCTACGTGAGTTGATATGATATGTGTAGTAGCAACCCCATTATTCCTTTTAACCTTACTAAGATAGGTTGGTGAAGAATTCTGTTTGTGAGTTGAGATCTGGTGTTCAGAAGATATCCTTAACCAATACGTTTGAATGCTGAGAAATCTGTAGGGAGTTATGACTAGCACCGAAAGAATATGAAGTAGAGGTGGATTACACATCGTGAGTTGAGATATTTTATTTAGAAATTACCTACTCTTCGTTATTAGAGAATGACTAAGTTCTAGCAATCTCCTTATCACTTAACTAGGTGTCCACACAAGTGTAGCTATTGGGAAAGACATGTAAAAGCTACAAAATATGACCTTACTCTAGGAATTTTAGGATCCTGTCTTGACCCAAATCAAGCCGCAACTAGCACCCACACTTACCCTCCTATGTGAGCGAACCAATCAATACAAAACCCAACATTTCGAATATAATAACACAATATAATGTAGAAGACTTAAACTCATTGATGAAAATCAATTAAATAACTTCTAAAAACTTGACAACTATTATTATCCCCAAAATCTGGAAGTCATTATCACAAGAACATCTATCCTCAAATTACTAATCTAAGAGTATCTAAGAAGCTAAAATTCATAAAAAGCTAGTCCATGCCGGAACTTCAAGGCATCAAGACATGAAGAGGAAGATCCAGTCCAAGCTAGAAGCATTAGCTCACCCTGAAATCTGGAGTAATGAAGACTGGCTAGAGTTGCGGTTGAGTTTAAGACGACGGTATGTTTGCTGCCCTCCACATATAACAAAGAAAGAAACATACAAGTAGGGGTCAGTACAAAACACTGGTACTGAGTAGATATCATCGGCCAACTCTAAATAGAAAACAATATATATAAGATCATATCATAAATCAACTACAATACTCAATCTGTAGAAACAACATGTACAAGAATCTTTGATAAATAACGTCAAGTACACTCATGAGGACTCAAGCCTCCATATCATGCTCATTTGGAAATTAGGTTCTTTTCATTCAAATTTATTAACATAATTCCAAGATTCATTATCTTTATTCCTCGTGTGTCGGCACGTGACACTCCGCTCCCCTACTACTATGTGTCGGAACGTGAAACTCTGATCCCCTAATTCTACGTGTCAGTTCGTGACACCGGATCCCCTAATTCTACGTGTCGGTTAGTGACACCCGATCCCCTAATTCTACGTGTCGGTTCGTGACAACCGATCCCCTAATTCTACGTGTCGGTTTGTGACACCCGATCCCCTAATTCTACGTGTCAGTTCGTGACAACCACTCCACTAATCTCATTCTATTAATTCAGAAAGCCTTCTTTCATACCAAGGCATCATCAATCTCATTACTTTAGTTCATCAAGCCTTCTTTTATACCAAGGCATCATCATTAACAACGGGTTTTCAAGATTTGGGATTCAATAGCTTCGTCATGCCTATTTCATCACATTTTTATAATCACATTCATGCAAGCATACAATTAAGCATATAGAAGACTTTACAATACAACCCAAAACATATCATTCGCTATATAGAATTAACTACGAATAGTATAAAAACAATAACCTACCTCCATCGAAGAATTTTGATCAAGCAAGCTAATACTCAAATTCTTTGCTTTCTTCTTTGTTTCTCCTCTCTCTCTCTATCATTTCTCCCTCTCTTTCTGTTCTTTCCTTTTTGTTATTCAAACCCTCTTTCTTTTACCCTAATTAGCATATAATTAAGTATAAAAGATGGTGAATCAACCCATTAATTAATTCAAGGTTATCTCTTTTAACCCACAAGTAGTTAAATTATTAACATTAACCCACTAAATTTATTATTATAGCAGGAATAGTCCAAAATGTCCCTTAAAACATTTAAAGAAATCCGATCCCGCCTGGGATTACGCAGCCTATGACAGGTCGTCGTGCCTGCGACGGTTCGTCCTGCTTCTCCGTCACAGAGTTCAGAGACTCCATTTTATTAAAGGGTCTGTGACGGTCCGTCGTGCCCACGACGGTCCGTCGTGCCCACGACGGTCCGTCTTGCCATTCTTTTACGAAGTTCAGAGAGTCGATTTCAGTACCCAATTTTCAGAATTTTAAGTATTTTGGAACGAGACACCCTCGACGGTCCGTCGTGCCCATGACGGTCCATCGTGGGTTCCATCGTCTCAGCCAAGTTTTCCAGAAATAAAATCTGCTTCTCAAAACGACAAAATAGGTCATTACAATAGATACCAATTTACCCATCGTTTTTTCCCGAACGATCACAAGAAAAAAAACAAGGGCGAACACGAGTACCTGAATCTGTAAATAGATGTGGGTATCTTTCTTGCATGTCAGCCTCTTTCTCCCAAGTGGCTTCTTCAACGGGTAGATTCTTCCATTGCACTTTGATAGATGCAATTTCCCTTGACCTCAACTTGCGAACTTCTCTATCTAAAATAGCAACATGCTCCTCCTCGTAAGACATATTCTCATTGAGCAAGACTGAATCCCAACGAATAGTATAGTTTCCATCCCCGTGGTATCTTTTCAACATAGACACATGGAATATCGGATGCACCCCTGACAGTCCTGGGGGCAAGGCTAATTCATAAGCTACCTCCCCCACGCGCTTCAGAACTTCAAATGGACCAATATACTTTGGGATTAGCTTACCTCGCTTACCAAACCGCATCACCCCTTTCATGGGCGACACCTTCAACAAGACTTGTTCACCCACCATAAACTCCATGTCTCTAACCTTTCGATCCGCATATTCTTTCTGCCTTCTTTGAGCCGCTAAAAGCTTTTCTTGAATAGATTTCACTTTCTTCAATGAATCCCTCAAAAGGTGAGTACCCCAAGGTCTAACCTCAAACGCAACAAACCAACCAATGGGAGACCTACAACTTCTCCCATACAATGCCTCGAATGGGGCCATATAAATACTTGAGTGATGGCTATTGTT
This sequence comes from Solanum lycopersicum, assembly GCF_036512215.1. Taxonomy (NCBI): domain Eukaryota; kingdom Viridiplantae; phylum Streptophyta; class Magnoliopsida; order Solanales; family Solanaceae; genus Solanum; species Solanum lycopersicum. The sequence goes on from NC_090804.1 coordinate 36,092,517, forward strand.
GTATGAGAACTCTGCTAAGGGTAAGAAGTTATCCCAATGACCACCAAATTCTATCACACATGCACGAAGCAAATCCTCCAACACTTGAATCGTTCACTCAGACTGACCATCAGTCTGAGGATGGAACGCAGTACTAAGGTCAAACCTAGTAGCTAATTCAGCATGCAATGTTCTCCAAAACTTAGAAGTAAACTGCGTACCTCTATCTGATATGATAGAGAGTGGAACTCCATGAAATCAAACAATTTCTGTGATATAGAATCCGGCTAACTTCTCTGCATTGTAGGTCACCTTGACCGGAATGAAGTGAGCAGACTTAGTTAACCTATCAACGATTATCCAAATGGAGTCAAACCTCCCCAATGTCTTTGGAAGACTAACCACGAAGTCCATTAAAATCCTTTCCCACTTCCATTCAGGAATGGGCATTCTCTGAAGTGTTCCTCCGGGCCTCTGGTGTTCATACTTTACTTGCTGACAATTTGGACATTTGGCAAAATAATCAACAATGTCGCGCTTCATTCTACTCCACCAAAAGTGTTGCTTTAGGTCACGGTACATCTTGGTTGCACCAGGATGTATAGAGTACCTTGAACTATGAGCCTCTGTCTGAATAGTGTTGATCAAATCATCAACGTGGGGTACACATACCCTTCCCTTGATTCTCAAAACACCTTCCACATCGATTTGTGCTTCCTTAGCTTCTCCTCGCAATACCTTATCTTGGATTCTGCTTAGTTTCTCATCATCAAACTGTTTTCCCTTAATCTTGTCAAGAAAAGAAGATCTTACCTCCACACAAGCCAACAATCTACCCTTCTCATTTACTTCTAACCTCATCAAGTCGTTAGCCAGAGTCTGAACCTGTCTAGCTAATGGGCGTCTAGAAACTTGCAACTGAGCTAGACTTCCCATGCTCCCTGCCTTTCTACTTAAGGCGCCTTCCACAACATTAGCCTTTCCCGGATGATACAAGATAGTGATATCATAGTCCTTCAGCAGTTCCATCCATCACCTCTGTCTCAAATTCAAATCTTTTTGAGTAAAGACATACTGCAGGCTACGATGATCCGTGTATACTTCACACTTAACCCCATATAGATAGTGTCTCCATTGCTTTAAGGCAAACACTACCGCAGCCAATTCCAAATCATGGGTCGGATAATTACGTTCGTGCACCTTTAATTGCCTTGAGGCATAAGCAATTACGTTCTTCTCTTGCATTAGCTCTGCACCCAAACCCGAATAGGATGCATCACAATAGACAATGAAATTCTTACCTTCCACTGGCAGGGTAAGGATTGGTGCAGTAGTCAACAAGGCCTTGAGTTTCTGAATGCTTTCCTCACATTCGTCCGACCATACAAAAGGAACATTCTGCTTAGTCAAGTTCGTCAATTGGGAAGCAATAGAAGAGAATCCCTTGACAAATCGACGGTAATAGCTAGCTAAACCAACAAAGCTCCTTATTTCTTACACATTAGTAGGTCTTACCCAATTCTTCACTGTCTCAATCCTAGAAGGATCCACCATACACCAATCCTTAGAAACCACATGCCCTAAGAAGGACACTTCATCTAGCCAAAACTCACACTTGGAGAATTTGGCATAAAGCTTTTTCTCCCTCAACATTTCGAATACCATTCTCAAGTGCTCCTCATGTTCCTTCTTGCTCTTTGAGTATACCAAAATATCATCAACAAATACGATCACAAAGAGATCCAGATATGGCTTAAAAATCCCATTCATCAAGCTCATGAAAGCATCACGGGCATTTGTAAGACCAAAAGACATTACTAAAAATTCGTAATGCCCATACCTAGTTCGAAAAGCAGTCTTTGGCACATCCGTTGCCCGTATTTTCAATTGATGATAACCGGATCTTATGTCAATCTTAAAGAAGACACAAGCACCTTGTAACTGATCGAACAAGTCATCAATGCGAGGAATGGGATACTTGTTCTTAATATGTACCTCGTTCAACTGATGGTAGTCTATGAACATCCAAAAACTCCCATCCTTCTTCTTCACAAATAACACCAAAGCACCCCAAGGGGATGCACTTGGTCTAATGAAACCTTTTCTTAACAACTCTTGAAGTTGGGCCTTTAACTCTCTTAACTCCACGGGAGACATTCTATAAGTGGGTATAGAAATGGGGCGAGTACCTGGTTAAAGATCAATGCAGAAGTTAATATCCCTATCTGGTGGCATACCAGGAAGATCTGTAGGAAACACATCTAAAAACTCGCGGACTATCGAAACCGACTCAATTGAAAGTAATTGGGTAGTATCATCCCTGAGATGTGCCAAGTACGCTAAACAACCACTACTAACCATTTTCTTAGCACGAAGAAAGGAGATGACACGAACAGGATTGGAAGTGTAGTCACCCTCCCACACTATCGGATTTGTCCCAGGCTTGGCTAACGTCACAGTTTTTGCATTACAATCCAAGATCGCAAAATTTGGGGAAAGCCAAGTCATACCAAAAATTCTATCAAAATCAACCATTTCTAAGATTACCAAATCTACATAATTATTGCTCCCTACAAAAGTCACCAAACAAGACCTATGCACTTTTTCAACTATCACAGACTCACTCACCAGAGTTGAAACATGAATAGGCATGTCAAGCAATTCGCAATGTAAATTAAGACTAGTAGCAAATGCGGAAGATACATATGAAAATGTAGAGTCAGGGTCAAATAATACAGAAGCCATACTACCACAAACCAAAAGATTAGCTGTGATAACAGCATCAGACGTCTCCGCTTCTGACCGCCCAGGGAAAGCGTAACAATGGGCCCTATCACCAGTCTGTCTGTTGCCTCTAACTGGTTGCGCTGCAGTAGTTCCCATTTGTCCGTCACCCCGGCCGTTTTGATGACCACCATTACCTCGGCCACCATGTCCTCCAGAATAACGACCTCTACCATGACCACCTCTACCTCTAGCTATTGGGGGTCTATAACTCTGTTTTGGACAATTCTTCCTAATATGTCCAGTCTCCGCACATCCATAACACTCTTTGGAGTCAAGCATAGGTCTCTCAGAGAAGTGTTGGCCGGTCTGAGGTGGACCCCCAAATACAGTCACCCACACTTACCCTCCTATGTGAGCGAACCAATCAATACAAAACCCAACATTTCGAATATAATAATACAATATAATGCAGAAGACTTAAACTCATTGATGAAAATCAATTAAATAACTTCTAAAAACTTGACAACTATTATTATCCCCAAAATCTGGAAGTCATTATCACAAGAACATCTATCCTCAAATTACTAATCTAAGAGTATCTAAGAAGCTAAAATTCATAAAAAGCTAGTCCATGCCGGAACTTCAAGGCATCAAGACATGAAGAGGAAGATCCAGTCCAAGCTAGAAGCATTATCTCACCCTGAAATCTGGAGTAATGAAGACTGGCTAGAGTTGCGGTTGAGTTGAAGACGATGGTATGTTTGCTGCACTCCACATATAACAAAGAAAGAAACATACAAGTAGGGGTCAGTACAAAACACGGGTACTAAGTAGATATCATCGGCCAACTCAAAATAGAAAACAATATATATCAGATCATATCATAAATCAACTACAATACTCAATCTGTAGCAACAACATGTACAAGATTCTTTGATAAATAACGTCAAGTACACTCATGAGGACTCAAGCCTCCATATCATGCTCATTTGGGAATTAGGTTCTTTTCATTCAAATTTATTAACATCATTCCAAGATTAATTATCTTTATTCCTCGTGTGTCGGCACGTGACACTCCGCTCCCCTACTACTATATTTCGGAACGTGACACTCCGATCCCCTAATTCTACTTGTCGGTTCGTGACACCCGATCCCCTAATTCTACGTGTCAGTTCGTGACACCCGATCCCCAACTTCTACGTGTCGGTTCGTGACACCCGATCCCCTAATTCTACTTGTCGGTTCGCAACACCCGATCCCCTAATTCTACGTGTCAGTTCGTGACACCCACTCCACTAATCTCATTCTATTAATTCATCAAGCCTTATTTTATACCAAGGCATCGTCAATCTCATTACTTTAGTTCATCAAGCCTTCTTTTATACCAAGGCATCATCATTAACAAGGGGTTTTAAAGATTTGGGATTCAATAGCTTCATCATGCTTATTTCATCACAATGATATAATCACATTCATGCAAGCATACAATTAAGCATATAGAAGACTATACAATACAACCCAACACATATCATTCTCTATTAATAGATAACTATGAATAGTATAAAAACCATAACCTACCTCCACCGAAGATTTGTGATCAAGCAAGCTAATACTCAAAATCTTTGCCTTCTTCTTCGTTTCTCCTCTCTCTCTCTCGATCGTTTCTCCCTCTCTTTCTGTTCTTTTCTTTTTCTTATTCAAACCCTCTTTCTTTTACCCTAATTAGCATATAATTAAGTATAAAAGATGGTTAATCAACCCATTCATTAATTCAAGGTTATCTCTTTTAACCTTCAAGTAGTTAAATTATTAACATTAACCCACTAAATTTATAATTATAGCACGAATAGGCCAAAACGTCCCTTAAAACATTTAAAGAAATCCGATCTCGCTTGGGATTACGCAGCCTGTGATCTGTGACGGTCCGTCCTGCTGCTCCGTCACAGAGTTTAGAGACTCCATTCCATTAAAGGGTCTGTGACGGTCCGTCATGCCCACGACGGTCCGTCCTGCCATTCCGTTACGAAGTTCAGAGAGTCGATTTCAGTACCCAATTTTCAAAATTCTAAGAATTTTGGAACGAGACACCCTCGACGGTCTGTCGTGCCCATGACGGTCTGTCGTGGGTTCCGTTGTCTTAGCCTGTTTTTCCACAATTAAAATCTGCTGCTCAAAACGACTAAACAGTTCGTTATAGATCCCCATTCCGATAGGAGTTAATATCTTCATTCCATGTCTAGATCTAATGGTCTATGTCGGTTAAGCTAATCACCCACAAAGAATTGATTAAACAAAGTCGTTTAATAGAACATACTACTTAGGGTAGGAGGTGGTGTGGGACGCTATCTATACATTGCACTAAGTAGGCATTCCGAAAGGGAAGACTTTGTTAATTTGTTGGGTGTTTTTTAATGTCTTGCCATTGATTGAGGGACTTGTTTCTCCCATGTTGAGTAAGCTGAAACAAGTAGCCTTGAGCGTTTCTTTGGTGTGTATAGGAGGAGTCATATGCATACTTCTTTCATTTCTTACCTTTGTGAGTGTTAGGATAATTCTAAGGTATGGAAACTCTCAAGGAAAATAAGTTCACTTTCTCTTTTGCGTGGCCTTGGAATTTCATCCATTTAGTGTAGGATAGTTCATTGTAATTGCTCAATTTGAATATATTGTGAATGCTTTAAATGATTAATTGTAAATTTTCAAATGTATTTATTGTAATTGCTTATGTTTTTCACTTTGAAGGTCAAGTTGGTTTACTGTAATATCTCTTTTTGGATTAAATTATGGGAATTTTTATCTATGTTGTAAATAATGGTTTGTATGATGTTTTGCCTTTATATTCATTATTATTTTACTTAAATTGCATGAAATGTGTTTTACTTAAATTTCTCTTTTTTATATGTTTTTGCATATTTCATACATAGTAAATTTTATGTACTATCCCTATTATTTTCAATATTATATAAGTATATGTTAGAATGTTTTGAAGGTTTGAAGGCTAGAAGGAAGAGCTTGGAAAAGTTCCTCTCAAGGAAAAGTATGTCCTCATATATTCTAGGGCATAGTCCTTTTTCTTAGTTTTTATTTTAAGACCTGTTATGTATTTTACATTATTGTAGAGGGTCATGTACCTAAGATATTATATCGTGTCTTTAAGTAGGCTTGTGACGATGAGATTCCCTAGGTATTTATGAAAGATTGTCTTTTATTAGTTTTTCGCAAAAAGTTTTAAATTTACGCACTACTTTTCATGACTTATGTGACAAATGAATAGTAAAAGGCATGTACTGGACCGCAAAGGGTAAAGTACATCTGGTCACAAAACGAGGGTTCTCCCTAACATCTACGGGGTACTTTGGGGTCATTAAATTCACTTTTGTGTGCATTGAATGAGGCATATGTGCACTTCCTCAATTTCGTACCTTGGTGAGTCTTAGGATAACCTTTGTGGGGAAACTCCTACTGAAATTTCTTACTCATTAGCAAAACCTTCGAAGTTTACTATTTTTGGAGTCAAAATGGGTTCAACGTAATGTATAAAATAGTTCACTGTAAAATTTGAATGTTACTATAAAAAAGCTTTATTTTGATAAAATCATGGAAATCCTTCTCTAAGTGATAAAATAATTTTCGTATATTGTTTTACTTCTGTATTCATTAAAGTTTACTTAATTGGATCAAAAATGTGTTTTTACTAAAATATCACATTTTACATGTTTTTGTATATGCCATACTTAGTACATTGTGTTTAGTAACCCAATGCTTTTCTATTCTTTATAAGTATAGGTTTTGGATGCAAGGTTTCAGGCTAGAAGGCAAATGTTTGGAAAGTTTCTCTCAAGAGAATGTTTTTCCTCGTATATTTGTGGGCATACTCCTTCTCTTAGTTTTGTTTAACATTAATACATATGATAAATTTATTTTTAATGTAAAGGGTCGTGTGCAGAAGATATTAAGTCGTGTCTTATGTTTGGCTTGTGACGATGATATTCTCTAAATATTTATAAAAGTCTATTATATTATTAAATGTCTGAAAAAGTTTTAATTTCGCACTACTTTTCATGCATTGTGTAATGAACAATAGTAAAAGGTCTTCTACAAGACCCCAAAGGGTCATATATACCTTGCCACGTACCGAGGGTTCTTCCTAACTTATAGGGTGTACTTTCGGGTCGTGATAAAGAAGCCCCACATTCAAAGAATTTTCTAATGTTTTCAAAGATGAACTTGTCCAATTTTCTGATCTATCCATGGGTTCTTCCATTGAAGGTATTAAGAATTATATATAGATAATTTTTTTTGTAAATAGATGGTTTTAATTCAATTAACCTATGAACTCATTTATTTGATAATCCTTGGTTTTTGACTACTATATGGGTTAAGTTATGTAGTTCTAGTGCTTATGAATTGTAGTGTAGTTTTCTATGGGCTATTGCAATATGTAATAATTCTATTGAATTGATATCTAGGTTGTCATAGATTGATCATTCTATATGGAATTAACCTACATTCATTGAGTATTAAAGTTTATGTGTTATATTGTTGGTTATTACATTCGGTAAGGGCCTTATGGTATTGTATCAGATGATTTAGACATGTATTGAAGTGTAGAGAATGTATTGTTAGTACTGTTCCCTATTTCTCTTTATTTTATGTTAATTAGACTTCAATTATGCGGTGATTGGTATGGTACTGTTATGGTGGCGGTGTTATGTGCTTTACATGCAATTGGTGTGGCCTTGTAGGCGTTAATTTATTTAATATGATGATCATGACCTTGTCAGCACTACTTTACGTATTATGATTAGTTGTGTAGTTGATTTACATGAAGTATGAGCATATCTATATACTTGTCTTTATGTGAAAGTATATGTTTTTTCATTCATGTTGTTAGGTGATCATGTTAGACTATGACTATGTCTTATGTTTGTAGGCTTAGAGTACATGCATGATTTTTCATAAATTTTCTATATGAGTATTTGAAGGTTATATTGATGATGATATAGTAATGCATAGGATAACATAAAGATGAAAAGGGTCATTCCTAAGTGGTTCAAAGAATGATATGCTATATGTGATAAAGTGAAATATGTTTTGTCTTTTTTTGTAGACTTGTGTCCCTTACTTTATACATGTATGAATGATATGTTAATATGACATATCTTGACTAAGTAAGATTCGTGCACCCTTGTCATTCATTAATGAATGATATGTGTGACCTTAAATAATGTGAAGATGGTCATGTACGTGGACCTTAAACATAGTTGTAAGGTTTATTTAATGAACATGGAGTCCAGAGTCGTAAAGGTATCCTTCATGTAATGAATGATTGAGTTGGGTTTTATTGGCGGAACTACATTATATCATCCTTAGGAAAGTCATGATGATCTATATGTGTCACAATTATAAGGTAGCCCTAATAGACTTCTTTGGTTGGGTGAATGTGATTGGGCTATGAACTAGATATGGAACCCCTTTCTATGAACCTTTAATGTGTATTAAACTATGAGGACAAAAGCTAGCACTGAGTGATTATGTCATTGGAAGTAGCAATACTTGAGAAGGAGAGTAGAGTGTAATGTAGCTCTACTTGAGAATGAGACTAGAGTACATAAAATTCCCTCATATTCGTTAACCATAAGCCTACATGGGAAGTTTCCTAGTTCTACCCTTGGACAGTAGAACACCCTCATAGAAACTCCATATTCCATGTTTAGCTATATTTGTCTATGTCGGTTATTACCTATTCACCTCATGTTGGATACCTTATAGCATTAGAAAAGTTCTATGATGCTATCAAGGCATTACACAATTGGGTTTAAAGATTTTAGTGAAAGTCCCTAGGTTTACTTCAAGACCATTACTTGAATTTCTTTTATATAATGACTGATTCTTAAATGAACTAATGGATGTAATGACTTAATGTAGGAAAGCATGTTAAACTAATAAGTACTTTTCTAGAGTAGTTAAGGGTTGTTAAGACAAGGTGTGAAGGGGGCATAGGAATGGTAACTTCGTATCTTACCTTGATAAGTCTTAAGAATGACTCTAGTTACGGAAGAAGGTTGATTATGTAGACATGATCTTAGCATAAGGTATACTTATGGATTATTTAGGTAATATTGAAGAGGGCAACCATGGACGTTATCTTATTTATTGACTTAAGTAATTCTTTTGATAGCCTTTTGATGGAGAATGTCATATTATCAATATATTGATGTATTAGGTAAGAATGATTTTATCTTAGGTAGTCTATAGGATATCTTAAGTGTGTGTAAGGGATTGTATGGGCGATCAATTCAGAAATTACTCAAGTGAGACTCACAATCACCTTTTGTAGGAGAATGTCACGTTGATATATTAGATGTCTTGTAAGTGGGTGTTGATCTCATTATAGGTGGTCTTAAGGGTCATTTAAGTGTTCCTAGAGAATTTGTAGTGGCGTTCTCTCTTTTTATTACATAAGTGAATCTTAGGATAACTTTTAGTGAGGGAATTACATGCTAGAAGGTGTTTAAAGTGATGTTAAGAAACTTCACTGTAACATTGAAGAAGTTTATTCTACAATGAAGAAAATCACTCAAATATTGTTCCAAAATAAACATAAATTGATTCATTGATTTCTTATGTGTTTCAAAGGTGTTAAATGTTTTTCTTATGATTATATTATGATATTTACGTCCAAAAGATGCATATTACCGATATATGTTCGTTTTCATGATTTTATACATTATGCCATACATAGTATATGTGTTTGTACTAATTATATGATTTTATCTATCTCTAAAGTGATTTGTAGGCGAAGGTGTTTTTCGAGAGCTAACCGTGGATTAAAAGATCGTTCATGCAAGTGGAATTATGTCCTCATTTGACTCGATGACATAGATGTCTTTTATTTATTGTATCAAAGTATTTTAATAGACTTAGTAGAAATTATTTATATTCAGTATGGTCCTTGTCCCAAGGTATTTTAGTGTCTTATGATTTCATGAAATGAGACTTAGTATTTCCTATGAGTTTTATATGATATATATTTTAAAAGACTTATATAATGTTTGTGAAAAGTTTTAATTCCAAACTACTTCTAATATGTTTATATGCAATGAATGATACGAAAGGGTTGGTACAAAACCTCCTAGAGGTCAAGTATGCCTGTTTCACTCCTAGAGTGCCATATCTTGTAGGATGTGGTCTCAGGATGTGACAATTATAATGCCCATACATAGTCAAAAACGATAGTTGAAAGGGACATGGGTTCATCATGTAATTATATTGAAATACAAGTTACAATCATCATATTAGAATCATTTATCATGAATAAGCCTTTGAATATGTTTTGAGAAAGAACCCATGGCTGTATTGAAGAAGAAGAGATTTGATCTTGAAACTTATCTAAAAACATGGAGATTAACTCACTATATGGAAGGTTAAATACAGATTAATGATCACCATACTTTAATGTAGAAGAAAACCTATAAAACATGGTGAGGAACCCAAGGAAATCCCATCAAAAAGTTGTTCTTTAGCTTAACCTTAAGTGGAGGTTATAGAGAGAGTTTAGCTTTGGAGGTAAGTCTAATTTGTGTGAATTGAATTAGGGATGGGGATGTCACATTCTTTATCTCTAACATATACCCAAAAATAAACATATAAACCATGTACGGTCAGGTTAGCACGTGGGGTGAATTTCCCATTCACCCCATAATTGGATGACATGCATGCAGTTAAATGCAGCCTAAATAGACGCCCTTTAGGCTCATCGACAGGTCGTTGGTGGCCTCCGTCTTTTCGTTCTGAGGATTTCCTTTGTCTGATATTTCTCCAGGATATTTCACAATTGAGGCTTAACTATTGACGGGGCATTGCTGGACTGACGGACCGTTCCTTGGTTCGTCGATTGCCACTGCGAAGGTAGTGTCTCAACAACCTTTGCATACTCCTTAAGGGACTTCTGCGATGAACTTGGGGAGTCATACCCGTACGTTTTCAATGTAAATGTATACCTTAACATGTAAAGGACATTACATATTAGTTTCATTTAAACCAATTACACGCAACACCTTCAAACATGCTAGACACAGATATGTATGTCTCAAGGGCTAACTTTCTATAGTCTTGAATGTTCTTGGATGTTTTACCCCAAAATTTCATTAAACTAACATAATTCATATAAACATCATTTCTGATAATATAAGGACTTCATAATACAATGATACACATTAATCATCTTAAAAACACATTAGGCCCCTTTGGTGACTAATCATTTAATGTCTTGGGCGTCTCTTCACATTTGACTTGAAAATAACTTCAAATAAAGGATCCATAATTTAACACATTTAATTAACAAGTTAAAAATATTATAGGAACAAGTGAGTCTCTAGAAAACCTAACTTATTTTTGGGGACTTTCAAATTTTGCAATAAGTGAAAGCCAAACACCAAAAGTCGCATGGTTTACTTTAAGAAAATCCAAGTTCCCATTTGGAAGTGGGAGGATATTATTATGGATTTTATTGCAGGTTTTCCTCGGACAAAAAAGAAATATGACCTAATATGGGTGGTTTTGGATAGGTTTTAAAAATCCATTCATTCGATTCCCGTCAAGTCCACTTACTCGGTGACCGATTATGCAATAATCTTCATAGATGAGATTGTCCGTCTGTAACGACCCGTTTAGTCGTTTGGAGCAACAGACTTCAATTCTGGAAAAACTGGCAGAAGCGACGGACCCCATGACGGAACGTCATGGGCATGACGGACCGTCGCAGGGTCTCGTTTCTAAACACTTAGAAATTCTGAAATTTGGGTGCTGAAATCGACTCTCTGAACTCTGTGACGGACACGCAGGACGGACCGTCATAGGCACGACAGACCGTCGTGATCCACCGTTTCAAAACGCTTCAACTCTTGAGAATTTGGTACAGGGAACGACTCTCTGAACTTCGTGACGGAATGGCAGGACGGACCGTCACAGGCGTGACGGACCGTCATAGATTGTTCAGTGGAAATTGACTCTCTGACCCTTGTGACGACCTGCAGGACGGACCGTCGCAGGCACGACGGCCCGTCACAGGTTGCGCAAATCCCAGGCAGAATCAGATTTCCTTACACGTTTTAAGGGACGTTTTTGGACTATTCTTTCCTTAATTATAGATTTCGTGGGTTTATATTAATAACTCAAATTCTTGGGGGTTAAAAGAGGTAACCCTAAGTTAATTAGTGGGGTATTATTGCCATCTTTTATTCTTAATTATATATTAATTAGAATAAAAGAAAGAGGGTTAAATAAAGAAAATAGAAAGAACAAGAAGGGAGAGAGAGAAACGATCGAGAAGAAGAGGAAAACACCAAGCTTTGAGGATTAACTTGCTTGATTTCAATTCTTCGGTGGAGGTAGGTTATGGTTATTTTCATGCTATTCGTAGTAAACTCTTAATAGCGAATGATATGTGTTAGTAGTATTGTAAACCTTCTATATGCTTAATTGTATGCTTGCATGAATGCTGTGATTATGTAATTGTGAATAAATAAGCATGATGAAGCTATTGAATCCCAAATCTTGAAAAGAAACCCTAATCTACTTTGTTAATGATGATGCCTTGGAATAAAAGAAGGCTTGATGAACGAAAGTGGTGAGATTAGTGGATCGGGTGCCACGTTCCGGTACCAGAATAGAATATGGATCGGGAGTCACGTTCCGACACCAGGATAGAATATGGATCGGGTGCCACGTTCCGGTACCAGGATAGAATATGGATCGGGTGTCACGTTTCGACACTAGGATAGAGTATGGATCGGGTGCCACGTTCCGGTACCAGGATAGAATATGGATCGGGTGTCACGTTCCGACACCAGGATATAATATGGATCGGGTGCCACGTTCCGGTACCAGGATAGAATGAGGATCGGAGTGTCATGTTCCGACACCAGGATAGTATATTGAGGAGCGGAGTGTCACGTAACGAAAAGAGGGGAATAAAGATAATGAATCTTGAAATATGTTAATATATCCAATCTAATGAACTAAATTCCCAAATGAGTATGATGAGGAGGTGTGAGTCCTCATTGATGTCCTGCATGCTAAGGATATTAGTTGATTTTATGATATTGCCTAATACATACTGTTTTCTATTTTGAGTTGGCCGATGATATCTACTCAGTACCCGTGTTTTGTACTGACCCCTACTTTTATGTTTTTCTTCTTGTCATTTGTGGAGTGCAGCAAACGTGCCGTCACCTTTGACTCAACAGTAACTCAAGCCAGTTTTCGTCACACCGGATCTTCAGGGTGAGCTAACGCTTCTAGCTTGGACTGGATCTTCTTCCTCATGTCTTGATGCCTTGAAGTTCCGGCATGGACTAGCTTTTACTTATTTTTAGCTTTTAGAAACTCTTAGAATTAGTAGTTTAAAGTAGATGTTCTTGTGATGATGACTTCCAGGTTTTGGGAATAATAGATGTTGAATATTGATAGTTATTGAATTGGTTTTTATTAATGAGTTTAAGTCTTCCGCATTACTTTCTGTTGCTATTACATTGAAATGTAAAGGTTTATATTGGTTGGTTCGCTCACATAGGAGGGTAAGTGTGGGTGCCAGTCACGGCCCGGATTTGGGTCGTGACAAACTTGGTATCAGAGCATTAGGTTCGTTGGTCTCATCACACAAGAACAGGTCTAGTAGAGTCTTAAGGAACGGTAGGGGGACGCCTTTACTTTTCCTAGAGAGGCTATAAGACTTTAGGAAAATTTCACTCTTTCATTCTTTCTTTCGTGCTACTACTTGAGTCCAATTGGTATCTAGGCGATACGAATTGGTATCTGACCATCTTCACTCTATTTCGCGGATGGTTTGAACTAGAGCAACGACTGCGCCAACACTAACATCGGCAAGACAAGAAGCGTCTGAGCCAGCCACTTGGGCTGTAGCTCGAGGAAGAACAACGGCAAGGGGCCGTGGTAGAGGTCGTGGGAGGACGTCCTCTAGGGGGAGAGGACGAGCACCTAGCCCATCTGATACTAGGGCAGTGACTCCTCCACCGACTGAGTAGGTAATAAGAGAAGGGGAGGATGGGGAAACTGAACAAGTGCAAAATGAGGAAATGCCACCCCAACCTACACCAGAGATGATCAATCAGGTTCTCGCCTATCTTAGTGGGTTGTCTGATCAAGGTCTGGCACCTCCAGTGTTTTCTGCGCCAACACCCCCGGTATCAGAAGTATAACATGCAGCCACTAGGGCTCCTCGTATGGATGCCTCATTGGACATAGGCACATTTCCACGTCTGACTACTGGGCCTATAATGACAAATGATCAGCATGAACTTTTCAGTAAGTTCATGAAATTGAAACCTCAAGGGTGCTGAATCGAAGGATGCTTATGATTTTCTGATTGAGTGTCATGAGCTATTACACAAGATGGGTATAGTAGAACGGTTTGATGTTGAGTTCGTGAGTTATCAGTTTCAAGGGAACGCCAAATTGTGGTGGCGGTCACATATTGAGTGTCAACCAACAGAGGCACCACCTATGACTTGGGCCTCGTTCTCTAGCTTGTTTTTGGAGAAGTATATCCCCCGGACTTTGAGGGATAGGAAAAGGGATGAGTTCCTGAGCCTAGAGCAAGGTAGGATGTCGGTTAAGGCTTATGAGGCTAAGTTCCGTGCACTATCCAGATATGCCACTCAACTGTGTTTCAGTCCTCAAGAGCGGATTCGCCGGTTTGTGAAGGGGTTGAGGTCAAAATTGCGGATTTCGGCCTTACAGATAGCGGCAACGGTAAAATCCTTCCAAGAGGTGGTATACTTTGTGATAGAAGTGGAAGGAGTGAAGCCAGACGACTTCACTACGACATCGACATCAAAAAGGTTTCGAAGGGGAGGTGAGTTTAATGGTTCCCACTCTAGAGGACAGAGTTCCGGAGGTTACTCAGTTCGACCCATTCAGTCTTCACTACAGACTGTAGTTGGGGGTCCACCTCCGACCGGTAAACACTTCTCTGAGAGACCTATGCATGAACCCAGAGAGTGCTATGGATGTGGGGAGATTGGACATATTAAGAGGTATTGTCCAAAACAGAGTTATAGACCTCCAAATGTTAGAGGTAGAGGTGGTCATGGCAGAGGCCGTTATTCTGGAGGACGTGGTGGTCGAGGTAATGGTGGTCACCAGAACGGCCGAGGTGATGGGCAACCTGGAGCCACTACATCACAGCATGGTAGGGGCAACGGACAGACAAACGATAGGGCCCATTGTTACGCTTTCCCTGGGCAGTCTGAAGCGGAGGCATCTGATGCTGTCATCACAGGTAATCTTTTGGTTTGTGATTGCATGGCTTCTGTATTGTTTGATCCTGGATCCACATTTTCTTATGTATCTTCCTCATTTGCTAATGGTCTAACTTTACATTGTGAATTACTTGATATGCCTATTCGTGTTTCTACTCCGGTGGGTGAGTCTGTGGTAGTTGAAAAGGTGTATAGGTCTTGTTTGGTGAAATTTGTGGTAGTTGAAAAGGTGTATAGGTCTTGTTTGGTGAACTTTGTTGGGAGCAACACTTATGTAGATTTGGTTATCTTGGAAATGGATAATTTTGATGTAATTCTGGGTATGACTTGGCATTCTGCCCAATTTGCAATCTTGGAATGTAATGCTAAAACGGTGACGTTAGCCAAGCCTGGGACAGACCCTTTAGTGTGGGAAGGTGACTACACTTCCAATCCGCTCCGCATCGTCTCCTTTCTTCGTGCTATGAAAATGATTAGTAAAGGGTGTTTAGCTTTCTTGGCACATCTCAAGGATTACACTACCTAAGTACCTTCGATTGAGTCAGTTTCAGTAGTTCGTGAGTTTCTGGATGTGTTCCCTGCAGATCTTCCTGGTATACCACCGAATAGGGATATTGACTTCTGTATTGATCTCGAACCGGGCACATGCCCAATTTCTATACCCCCTTATAGAATGGCTCCCGCGAAGTTAAGAGAGTTAAAGGCACAACTTCAAGAGTTATTGAACAAAGGCTTTATTAGACCAAGTGCATCTCCTTGGGGTGCTCCGGTTTTTTTTGTAAAGAAGAAGGATGGTAGTTTTCGAATGTGTATAGACTACAGACAACTAAACAAGGTAACCATAAAGAACAAGTATCCTCTTCCCCGCATTGATGACTTGCTCGATCAGTTACAAGGTGCTTGTGTCTTCTCTAAGATTGATTTGAGATCCGGTTACCATCAATTGAAAATACGGGCAACGTATGTGCCAAAGACTGCTTTTCGAATGAGGTATGGGCATTATGAATTTGTAGTGATGTCTTTTGGTCTTACCAATGCCCCTTCTGCGTTCATGAGTTTGATGAACGGGATTTTTAAGCCATATTTGGACCTCTTCGTGATCGTATTTATTGATGATATATTGGTATACTCAAAGAGCAAGAAGGAACATGAAGAGCATTTGAGAATGGTATTGGAAATGTTGAGGGAGAAAAAGCTTTATGCAAAGTTCTCTAAGTGTGAGTTTTGGCTAGATGCAATGTCCTTCTTGGGGCACGTGGTTTCTAAGGATGGAGTGATGGTGGATCCTTCTAAGATTGAGACAGTGAAGAATTGGGTAAGACCTACTAATGTGTCTGAAATAAGGAGCTTTGTTGGGTTAGCTAGCTACTACCGTCGATTTGTCAAGGGATTCTCTTCTATTGCTTCCCAATTGACGAACCTGACTAAGCAGAATGTTCCATTTGTATGGTCGGACGAATGTGAGGAAAGCTTTTAGAAGCTCAAGACTTTGTTGAGTACCGCACCTATCCTTACCTTGCAAGTAGAGGGTAAGAACTTCATCGTTTATTGTGATGCATCCTATTCTGGTTTGGGTGCAGTACTAATGCAAGAGAAGAGTGTGATTGCTTATGCTTCAAGGCAATTAAAGGTGCATGAACGTAATTATCCAACTCATGATTTGGAATTGGCTGCGGTAGTGTTTGCATTAAAACAATGGAGACACTATTTATATGGGGTTATGTGTGAGGTCTATACGGATAATCGTAGCCTTCAGTATGTCTTTACTCAGAAGGATTTGAACTTGAGACAGAGGAGATGGATAGAACTTTTGATGGACTACGACATCACTATTTTGTATCATCCGGGGAAGGCGAATGTTGTGGCGGATGCTTTAAGTAGAAAGGCGGGAAGCATGGGAAGTCTAGCTCACTTGCAAGTTTCTAGACGCCCTTTGGCTAGAGAGGTTCAGACTCTAGCTAACGACTTGGTGAGATTAGAAGTAAATGAGAAGGGAGGATTGTTGGCTTGTGTGGAGTCAAGATCTTCTTTTCTTGAAAAAATTAAGGGAAAACAGTTTGATGATGAGAAACTAAGAAGAATTCAAGATAAAGTATTGCGAGGGGAGGCTAAGGAAGCACAAATCGATGAGGAAGGTGTTTTGAGAATCAAGGGAAGGGTATGTGTACCCCGCGTCGATGATTTGATCAACACTATTTTGACAGAGGCTCATAGTTCAAGGTATTCTATACATCCGGGTGCAACCAAGATGTATCGTGACCTAAAACAACACTTTTGGTGGAGTAGAATGAAGCGTGACACTGTGGATTTTATTGCCAAATGTCCAAACTGTCAACAAGTAAAGTATGAACACCAAAGGCCCGGAGGAATACTTCAGAGAATGCCCATTCCGGAATGGAAGTGGGAAAGAATTGCAATGGACTTTGTGGTTGGTCTTCCGAAGACAATGAGTAAGTATGACTCCATTTGGGTGATTTTTGATAGGTTAACTAAATCTTCTCATTTCATTCCGGTCAAGGTGACTTACAATGCAGAAAAGTTAGCCAAACTTTACATCTCGGAAGTGGTGCGATTGCATGGGGTTCCACTATCCATTATATCAGATAGACGCACGCAGTTTACTTCTAAGTTTTGGAAAACATTGCATGCGGAATTGGGTACTAGGTTGGACCTTAGTACTGCGTTCCATCCTCAGACCGATGGTCAGTCTGAAAGGACGATTCAAGTGTTGGAGGATATGCTTCGTGCGTGTGTGATAGAGTTTGGTGGTCATTGGGATAGCTTCCTACCCTTAGCGGAGTTTTCATACAATACTAGCTATCACTCAAGTATTGATATGGCTCCATTCGAAGCATTGTATGGTAGGAGATGTAGTTCTCCCATTGGTTGGTTTGATGCATTTGAGGTTAGGCCTTGGGGTACTGACCTTTTGAGAGATTCGATGGAAAAAGTGAAGTCTATTCAAGAAAAGCTTCTAGCGGCGCAAAGTAGACAAAAAGAATATGTAGATCGAAAGGTTAGAGACTTAGAGTTCATGGAAGGTGAACAAGTCTTGTTGAAAGTTTCGCCCATGAAAGGGGTGATGCGGTTTGAAAAAAGGGGTAAACTAAGTCCAAGGTACATAGGACCATTTGAAGTACTCAAGCGAGTAGGAGAGGTAGCTTATGAGTTATCTTTGCCCCCAGGGCTGTCCGGAGTACACCCGGTATTCCATGTGTCGATGTTGAAAAGATACCATGGGGATGGGAATTACATTATCCGTTGGGATTCAGTTTTGCTTGATGAGAACTTGTCTTATGAGGAGGAGCCTGTTGCTATTTTAGATAGAGAAGTTCGCAAGTTGAGGTCAAGAGAGATTGCATCCATCAAGGTGCAATGGAAGAATCGACCGGTTGAAGAAGCCACTTGGGAGAAGGAGGCGGATATGCGAGAAAAATACCCACATCTGTTTAAAGATTCAGGTACTCCTTTTCGCCCTTGTTTTCCTTCTTTTGATCGTTCGGGGACGAACGATGGGTAAATTGGTATCTAATGTAACGACCCGTTTAGTCGTTTGGAGCAACAGACTTCAATTCTGGAAAAACTGGCAGAAGCGACGGACCCCACGATGGAACGTCATGGGCACGACGTACCGTCGCAGGGTCTCGTTTCTAAACACTTAGAAATTATGAAATTTGGGTGCTGAAATCGACTCTCTGAACTCTGTGACGGACACGCAGGACGGACCTTCATAGGCACGACAGACCGTCGTAATCCATCGTTTCAAAACACTTCAACTCTTGAGAATTTCGTACAGGGAACGACTCTCTGAACTTCGTGACGAAATGGCAGGACTGACCGTCACAGGCGTGACGGACCGTCATAGATTATTCAGTGGAAATTCACTCTTTGACCCTTGCGACGACCTGCAGGACGGACTGTCGCAGGCACGATGGCCCGTCACAGGCACGACGGCCCGTCACAGGTTGCGCAAATCCCAGGCAGAATCGGATTTCCTTACACATTTTAAGGGACGTTTTTGGACTATTCTTTCCTTAATTATAGATTTCGTGGGTTTATATTAATAACTCAAATTCTTGGGGGTTAAAAGAGGTAACCCTAAGTTAATTAGTAGGGTATTACTGCCATCTTTTATTCTTAATTATATATTAATTAGGGTAAAAGAAAGAGGGTTTAATAAAGAAAATAGAAAGAACAAGAAGGGAGAGAGAGAAACGATCGAGAAGAAGAGGAAAACACCAAGCTTTGAGGATTAACTTGCTTGATTTCAATTCTTCGGTGGAGGTAGGTTATGGTTATTTTCATGCTATTCGTAGTAAACTCTTAATAGCGAATGATATGTGTTAGTAGTATTGTAAACCTTCTATATGCTTAATTGTATGCTTGCATGAATGCTCTGATTATGTAATTGTGCTTAAATAAGCATGATGAAGCTATTGAATCCCAAATCTTGAAAAGAAACCCTAATCTACTTTGTTAATGATGATGCCTTGGTATAAAAGAAGGCTTGAATAACGAAAGTGGTGAGATTAGGGGATCGGGTGCCACGTTCCGGTACCAGGATAGAATATGGATCGGGTGTCACGTTCCGACACCAGGATAGAATATGGATCGGGTGCCACGTTCCGGTACCAGGATAGAATATGGATCGGGTGTCACGTTCCGACACCAGGATAGAATATGGATCGGGTGCCACGTTCCGGTACCAGGATAGAATATGGATCGGGTGTCACGTTCCGACACCAGGATAGTGTATGGATCGGGTGCCACGTTCCGGTACCAGGATAGAATGAGGATCGGAGTGTCACGTTCCGACACCAGGATAGTATATTGAGGAGCGGAGTGTCACGTACCGACACGAGGGGAATAAAGATAATGAATCTTGAAATATGTTAATATATCCAATCTAATGAACTAAATTCCCAAATGAGTATGATAAGGAGGTGTGAGTCCTCATTGATGTGCTTGGTGTTGTAACCAAGGGTTATGGTAACTATAAATGCTGCATGCTAAGGATATTAGTTGATTTTATGATATTGCCTAATACATACTATTTTCTATTTTGAGTTGGCCGATGATGTCTACTTAGTACCCGTGTTTTGTACTGACCCCTACTTTTATGTTATTCTTCTTGTCATTTGTGGAGTGCAGCAAACGTGCCGTCACCTTCGACTCAACAGTAACTCAAGCCAGTTTTCGTCACACCGGATCTTCAGGGTGAGCTAACGTTTCTAGCTTGGACTGGATATTCTTCCTCATGTCTTGATGCCTTGAAGTTCCGGCATGGACTAGCTTTTACTTATTTTTAGCTTTTAGAAACTCTTAGAATTAGTAGTTTAAAGTAGATGTTCTTGTGATGATGACTTCCAGGTTTTGGGAATAATAGATGTTGAATATTGATAGTTATTGAATTGGTTTTTATTAATGAGTTTAAGTCTTCCGCATTACTTTCTGTTGCTATTACATTGAAATGTTAAGGCTTAGATTGGTTGGTTCGCTCACATAGGAGGGTAAGTGTGGGTGCCAGTCGCGGCCCGGATTTGGGTCGTGACACCGTCACAATTTTATTCCTTTATACATCATATCGTATAGGGTACTCAATTCAAATCTAGGTTAGAAGGTAATTCCAAATAGGGTTAGGTACCAAGATGCACCTAAGCACAGCTTTTCATCCACAAATGGATGGACAAGAGGAGCGTACTATTCAAACCGTTAAGGATATGCTTAGAGATTGTACAATTTAGTTCAAGTCAAATTTGGATAATTAATTGTCTTTGGTTCAGTTTTCTAACAACAATAGTTACCGTTCATCTATATATATTACCCCTTTTAAGGCCTTGTATGGCAGAAGATGTAAATCTCCAATTCGATGGTTTGAAGTGGGTGAGTCTTCATTTTGGGTCCCAAATTTATTTATAAGACTTAATAAATTTCATATAGTAGGAAACGGCTTGATAATATCCTATAGTCAGAAAAAGTCTTATGCCGCCCATAGGAGGAGAGACGTAGAGTTTAAAGAACGTTATAAGGTGTATATAAAGATATCACCTATGAAATGGGTGGTGAGATTTTGCAAGAAAGGGAAGTGGATTACTCGGTATGTGGGTCATTATAATGTTTTTAAAGGGTTGGCAAAGTTGCTTATTTATTCAGACTACCTTGTGAATTGGTTTCGGTTCATCCACTGCTCCATGTCATGAAGTTATGTTACCCTTATCTATTTGATGAATAAGGTTAGTTGTTCCTATTTATAGTGATATTAATGTGATTATTTAAAGTTGCCTTGATTTATGGTTAAATAGTGAATTTTATACTTTGTTACAATAAAATACAGTGATTTATGCCTATTGAAATTAAAGTTCTCAAGAAGACGCTCTTTTACTTGATTTGAACTTATGTTGTGTTCTTTGGTATGTTGTGCATTAATTAGTTGGATTGGTCATGTTGATATGTGTTTAGAAAGCTTTGGCACAAGTGAAAAAGCAAGCAATAAATTATGAATTCGTATGAATTGATACTGATGTTTTTAGTTGCATGGAATAAAAGGACATAAGGTTATATTGACTTGAATTGTAAGTCATGTTTTGATATTTTGTTGTTGGGTGAGCTACTAGTCTTGAGTCTATTACTTCCTTTCAACGAACTTTACTGTAAAGACCCGCAAGTACCCACTAGAAGTAAGGGTATTCATGAATCGATACGTGGGGTACTCGACCTCTCGGAGGTCTTGTGAAAGCCATTAGACATCATTTATTCCATAAGTGTATGAAAAGTAATGTGGTATTAAAACGTTTCACATGAAATAACACTTCAAAATATATCTATAATAAAAAAACATAATTAAAGCTAAATCTCAAAGTCGCTATTTTTGACATACGATTATATTGTGACATGACCAACATTTTTTCTATAATAAAATATCTAAGACTATTACAATACTTCCAATAAGGAAATCTAAACATCAAGATATCCTCGAATTTAGTGAAGACATACCAACTCTTGCTTGAATAAAAGCTTTTACTTAAAGACTCCTCTCAAATTTCACCAACACCTTTAGATATATATAAAATATATGGAATTATTACAAAAACTTTTACTAAGTATTCCATAATGCATAAAATCATGATAAACGTAATTTTATATGAAACATGCTCTTTTTGAGAAAACCTTTTAAGACAAGTATAATAGTCACTCAAAAGTCATCATGTCCCACATAAGTTACATTCAACCATATAGCATCAACATCACTTCAACTCATTAAAAAAGTATACACCTCCAACCAAGGTTGTCCTAAGACTTACTTAAGTAAGACAAGGAGAGACCGCCCATTTAAGATTATTCCCTCTTCCTTTCATTTACTCAAAACCTAAGGTTACTCCAAGATTAAAATAAGTAGGACACGAACAGACAGCTCATACACCTACTTCAAGATTACCAAACCTCAATGCTACCCTAGATACAGGAAGTTCTAGTAAACATACATTAACTAAAGTCATAATTATTCATTAAGTCAATTAGAAAACATATAATTCATTAAACACTTCACATAATTCTCTTAGAAAGACCTAGGGAACCTACATTCTAGTACCATCAAAGCCTACTCGTTTCATGTATAGATAGAATCCTATTCCACTACCTAGACGTTGTATAACATATAAAATTCTAGAATGTGACCAACATGATGAGGATAGGTAATAGCAGACATAGACCACAGTTGTTAGGCATGGAATCCGGAGTCATAAACATAATCCGATGGAGGGTGTTTGTCATGGCCCAGATTCTAAAAATCCAAATAGCAACCTTCGTCGTTGACATCTTAGAGGTCGAAGACAAGCCTTATCTTTGATTCATCACATTCATATTGTTAATTTTAGACGAATATTAAAATATTTTAAATGTATGAAGGATACATAGACTTCATATATTTATTTCATGAATTCATCATATACTAAGCCAAACATAATTGTTGCAACCATCAATTATAAGAATCAATTAGAAACAGAATAAGAATATATCATAAATATGTTTGCCAAACACAACCTTATTACAAAATCATCGAACATAATGTACGAAAGAAACGGTAGGAAAATCATCCACTAGATTTTTCTAAAACTATGGCTAGATTAAAACTGTAGCATCCTCGAAATGAAGAGAACCTACCATACGGTATAGAGAAACGCTGTTTTCCAAAGCAGTGCAAAAGTCGTCAATCTGTCTCTTAACCTACATCTTTAAAATAGTAAATAGTAGGTGTTATACACCACTTGTACTAAGTATGGGTGTATGAACACATGCACATAAGTCGGATGATCAAAGAAATCTCTTCCTAAACAACATGTTATTTCTTGAAAGCCTAGTCATTAGACTTTCCTAAATCGTTTGTTGTGAATTGTGGTATGAATATGATGTATTTTAATTCATTAAAATCACACAAATAATTTTTTATATGATTATAAAACATTAGAATAATTAATATAATTTTAGAACAATTCGAGCAAAGATTTGAGATTTTTTATCCTTTTAGGCCGGTAGGTCCTCTTTGTACACTGAGATTATTTTTCAGTCTTTTTCTTCTTCTTGTTGTGTGGTTCAATAATTATTTTTGTCCTATATTTTACTTATAAGTGCAATGATTCATTGTAATCACATACCCACAATGAACAAATTTCAGTAATCCAAGGACTATGGAATGTTTTCCCTACCTTATAGTTAGTCATTGTTTTCACTATATTTATTACCTTTCATTAGAAATTATCTATTCATAATGCCATTGATTTCAATACTTTCATGTTTTATATTTTTGAATTTTCATATACACGATACTTTGGAATCGTTGATGTAGCATTAAGACATCTAAAGAGAGGGCCCATCATACGGTACCTCAACCCGAGGGACTTCTTTAGCAAACACAGAGTCTGCTTTATTCGTTCATTCGTACTTCACATTATTCATTTCATTTATTCATAGGCTGATGTAAACACGAGCTACACTTAAGATGAAATTTAAGACTCTCATCAGGATTATGTAGTGCAATGACCAAAAAAGACCAAATGTCATTACCTGAATCGTATTTCACCTCTAGATTGTCCTGTACAAAAACCTTCATTATCGTTCATGTCCTTATCTTTCATTCTTTGAGGATGACCTCATTCTTTCTTTGGGAACTTTAACCTTAACTTTCATATATCATCTGAGAATCATGAAATCTAGTGTCTGCTCCACACCAAAATGAGGTAGAATCACTTGCAAAAATGACCCGAACATGCTAGAAGTATATAGGGAGTCAAACCCTTCTAGATCCCTATATTGGGAGTATAGGTTAAAAGACTAGGAGATATAAAGAAAACCATACCCGGCATGTGAGATATTTTCATCCCATGAAGACCTCCGCCCTTCACGAAGAAAGGCATCCCTACTTATAGCTAGTCGATCAGTGCTCTCTATAAAGTTCCATTACATTCAACTCATACATCATGGAAGCTGACTTCTAGCGTGAGGACATCATTTGTGATTAGATGATGTCTCATCCCATCATTATTATTATGTGTGAATTGTCCTTACACTTATATATAGAGTATGATTAAGACTTGTCTCTTGACGTTCAACACTTTCTTAGATGAGTACATTTAGTGACCTCTACTTAGGCTTTGTTTAGACTTGTCTCACCATTCATCTTAGCCTCTTATCACGTTGTCACCATTTTGATTAGCATCATATATTAACATAATTACTCACCTCATTATATGAATATTTATTTCTTTTTTATCTTCAATTGTTGACTCAAGAATTATGGAGATTTTGTTATAGATTAAGATTTACTTACTCTATTGATTACATTGATGAAATGTGAATTTTCCTTAAAATCATTCTTTAATGTTAATGAGACTTGCTCACACATTCTAACACCTTCATACGTGAGTATTCTTTTAACATCGTTGCTTAGGCGTAAGTGAGACTTGTCTCACTTCCTTTAACACCCCATTCTTGTAACTTACCTACTTTACACCCCTTTAATTATGTTATAACTCACGTTACTTAATTACTTTAGTGTAGTAGAATCATATCATCGTTTATGGATGATAAGGACATCATTCAATGAGTTTCATGAGTTCATATGCCCTTCTTTTAGCTCATGTTGGGAGTTGTGCAAATGAGTGGCATGCCCTTGATAATGGGCACATTGAATTAGTTTAGAATTGTTTATATTATTTGATACTGTAACAACACAATATTTGAATATTAATAGGATTGGCCTCAACCTTTGATCATTTAACTACATAACCATTTTTGTTGGTATGTGCAAATGTTACGTTTGTTCATATTTAATTTCAATATGTATGAAATATTATCAAATCTTTTAATTGTTTAACATAATATGATATACATTCACATAAATCACTTTTAGACAATTTATTGTTAGCCATTTTTCTTGCATACGATTAGTATTGGCATAAACAATTGAACATAGATTTTATAACCATATTTATTTGCATAGGTCAATTTTCATGTTTAACATGCTTCTGTTTTTATACATTATACGTCATCCAATATTTTTGTTATTTAGCATAATGTTATATAAAATTCCCTGCCAATTATTTGACAATGTAGTGTTTGCCAATTTATTGGCATAAGGCAAACA
This sequence comes from Solanum lycopersicum, assembly GCF_036512215.1. Taxonomy (NCBI): domain Eukaryota; kingdom Viridiplantae; phylum Streptophyta; class Magnoliopsida; order Solanales; family Solanaceae; genus Solanum; species Solanum lycopersicum. Next base: position 36,118,146 of record NC_090804.1, read on the forward strand.
CTAACTCAAATTATGATTTCATGGAGATAGTTTTAGCTACCCTTATAACATAACTTTAAGCATAACGTTTTTGTTAACATCTATGACAGCATCATATTAGAATTTTATGAATATATCATCTTTATAACGTCATATTAACAGAAAGTATGCACAACAGACCATAACATATTCATAAATAAAATTTTTGGACATATCCTTAACATAGTATAATTCTTTTAATTTACATAATAACACTTAGAATCAAATAAGTCAAATTAATAGGTTCATTAAATAATTATTTAATCAAAAACCGTATACATTATGATAATCTACCATCACATACTAACAAAATGATTTCTAAGATATACAACATTGTAATTGTAATAAGGATACTAGGGAAAGGAGTTCGTCAAGAACGACGGGAAACATCTCTAGTTTTCAAGATTTTTGAATCATTCGAATGAAGGTTTTCTTGGAGAAAGAAGTCCAGGAGATAAACTTATACCTTTAGTAAAAATTAATCTACAAAGATAACCTTGAACGAAATGTTAAAGAAATCTTGAAATCGCCCTAGAAAAATCAACAAATTTTCTATGTTTTTCTTCCGTTCGTTACTTACTATTTTTGCGTCCTTTTTGTCTATAAGTTTGAACATGATATTTTGGTTTAAGAACTAATATTGAATCATTCAAATTACGGTTTAATAAGTTAATTAATTAAATCAATTAACTAATTACGAAAAGTCCCCTCCTAGATTGACTAGAACTAGGAAAACACAATACTTGGTCTGATTATAAATTTTTCCAAAAGATTTCGTTTTCCCCTTAAAATTATTTAATTAAATGGCTAATATAATTAATTAAGGTACCTAGGGTAACTATTAAAATGTCCCTATATCATTGAAAAAAGTATTAACCCTTGTAGACCATCATTGGTTAGGTACTAGAATGTTTCTTGAGTTGTACTAGGTTAGTGTATGAATTAAGTTTGACCCCTTTAATATTAATAAATTACCCTTAAGTCGTTATAACCATAAATAATTATTTGAACCATCCTAGGTTAGGTACTAAGATGCCTTTTTTTGTTTTACTCGAAATCTAGATATTGCTTTGCGATTAAGCATCCTAGGTTAATTACTAAAGTACCCTTAAGTCTTTAGGATCTTAACTACCACTTTGGACTATCCAAGGTTAGGTACTAGGTTGTCCCTTTCTTCTCTTAACCGAAATCTGAAAATTTCTTTTTTATTTTCGGTTTTAGAACTTTTAAATTAATTAATTAATTTGATAAAATTAATTAACTAGATAACCTAGGTGAATTTCTAATTTACCCCTAAGTTATTACGACCATAACTATCATTTTGGACCATTCTAGGTTAAGTACTAGGTTGTCTCTTTAACTTGTACTAGGTTAGTGCCAACCCTGTTTTGGTACTAGGTTTTCGGGTCCACTTATGGGACCAAATCGGTTAGCACTAGGTTATTTAGATATTTAGTGCAGTAGTTATGTCACGACTGTATGATAGACCCCGCACGATACTAGCGTCGTTAACCTCTCAGAGGTCGCAGACAATCCTACATACGTCATTCTTACTTCATCTAGATTAATTTTAGCAGAAAATTTGAACTTTTTATCTTCTTAATTCACGAAAAACATTTTAAACTTAATATTATAGGGGTTCAAAAATCAACCATATAATATAAAGGTAATCAAATGAAGTAAATAGTTTGTAATTGCATTAAATGTGTATTGGCCAAAACGGCACCAATAAAAAGTTGAAAAAGAAATGGGAAAGGAGACACTAGTGTAACACGCTCCACTAGCTAAAGCCTACGTCTACACTAGATAATAAAAGTAGACAGCATCAAAAGCATGAGGGCCTTCAAGGTGCGGATGAAAGATAATCGTCTTGATAGCTGCAATGTCGTACTTACTGTAAGATCTAACGTTCACCTGCGCCTGCACCTATAAGTAGATATTTGTATGGAATTAGTACGCATTAGTACTAAGTATGGGTATATGGAAGAACACACCAAGGAAATGAATGAGAAAGAATAGATAATTCCTACCAACATGATTTATGTAAAGTCAAGTCAGTAGACTTGCCAAATTTGGATCAGGAAAGACAATGGACCTGCAAAGTTTTGATTTGGAAAGTCATGCCATGAGTGTAACATGCATCTTCAAACTTATCATTTTTCAAACATCAAAAAAATTAATTCACATAGCAAATATCATAATTCATGTAACACATAACATTGTTTATATCATTCATTAATATGCCATGGGACCTTCGAATAATGGACTTGACATTAAGACATCCCAAAAATGAGGGATCAACATATGGTACCTCAACGAGGGAGTCTGCTTGAGCAAACACAAAGTCTACCACATTCATTCATATGTACTTCATTTTATATTACTCATGGGCCAGCGTAAACACCAGCTCTACCTAGGATGTAGTTTAAGACTTTCATCGGGTTCGTTGTGCAATTACCAAGAATGACCTAATCTCATTACTTTAACATGTTTGGTATCATTCGTTTCATTATGTGCATCATTTGAGGATGGCCTCATTCATTCATTGGGAACTTTAACCTTAACCTAAATAAATAATGTAAGAATCATGAAATCTAGTGTCACAAAAACTCACAACGAAAAGAGGTGGAATCACCGGACAAAGTGACCCAAAACGTTCTAGCGTACATGGGATTAAACCCCGCCAGATCCCTATATTTGCAGTATAGGTTTGAAGACTACGAGACATAAGGAGACTAATACCCGGCATGCCTGACAGTATCATCAAATGATAGTTACGTGAACCTCCTCCCTTCCTGAAAGAGGGAATCAACGCTTATAGCTAGTCTATCGGTCTTAGTATAAAATTCGATTACATTCAACTCATTCTTTATGGAAGCTGACTTATAGAATGAGGACATCATAGCTCAATATATAATCTCTTATATCATCAATAGTATTTAGTGCGTTAATCTCAATACTTTCATTAGAGTATTCATAGAGACAAGACTCTTCATTAACTTTACACTCTAATAGGTGAGTACAGTTCGGTAACATTTACTTAATCTCATTTGATATTGATCTCATCTTTTACATTAGTCTCATATTATCTTGTCACCATATTCATTAACATTAGCACATTTGCTCCTCATAATAACTCACCCCTTTTTACATGAATGTTCATTTCATCATATATCAATGCACTTTGCCATTTAATGTGTTTAACACTCTTATTTAACCCTTGTAGGGTTTCATCACTTCATTGTTCATTTCATAATTTCATTGTTCATTTCGCCATATGCCAATGCACTTGGCCATCTAGTGTATCTTACAGTCATACTTAACCCTTCTAGGATTCATCATTTCATTAAATACATCTTAGGTTCACTTATTTAAATCGTATGCTAGACTTATGGGTCTATACATACAAGCCATGAGGCTTCATTCATAGTTTTTTAAGAGAATCATATCTTCGTAAGATTAGGTAGTACAAGACTTATGTATCTTGTATGTATGCCAAGATCTCGATTTTGATCTATGAAGGTGGCATTCTTGAACATTTATTCACTTATGATTTATGTAAAAATATGGAAATTTGGGCAAGGGAACCTAAGTTCGAACCCTTAGACAATACTTATTTTTTTTCTTGAATTTATTTTTAGTCTTCATGACATTAGGACCCTAGATTGAGCCCCACCATCAACATTCTATCTTTAGTCTTCATGACATTTGGGCGGAGGATTGTGGGATCGAACCCCCACAACCCTTTTTATTATTTTATTTTTTTAACTCCTCTTGTCCAATTTCGCATAGACTCCACAACCTCTCTTTAATTACTCTTTACTTCGCTAGGGACTATGAGGTGGTTGGTTTGAACCCCCATAACGTCCTTATTTTTTTTATTTAACGTTTGACTTACCTATGCATTGTCAATAAGGTAGTGTAATCGAGTCCCCACAACATCACTTTTTCTTTAATTTACCCCTTTCTCCTTTAAAACCGTGATGTCATGGGTTCAAAGCCCACACCTCACACTTCGTTTCTTTTAATTTACTTTCCTTTCATTCTCTACCTAGAGGTCGTGGTTTCGATTCCCACGCCTCCTATTTTATTTTATTAATTTTAGTGCTCTACACTTTCAGCCCGCATCAAAAATTTCGATCCCCCCTAACCCCATATCTTTTCTTGCAAATTTAAGGCATCCACGGATGAGGTCATATGTTCGAATCCAAATGGCCTCATCCGTTTTTAAACACATTAAATTTCAAAATTACTGCTCCATACTTTAGCCTAAATGATATTTTTTATTTTTGATGGAAAATTAGTCGTTTTGTTACCTTAATTTCACCAATATTTTGACTTGAAAACATAAGAAATGTCATGGATCATTTGACACCTTTTTTGGGAAGATTTCATGGATTCGTTTAAAACATTCTTATGTGTAGATTCATTATTGTTTTTGCTGCAACATTTCACTTAAAATCAGTCACATACGCCACATATTAAAATCACGAATTACTAATTTTATGCACGTTAATTACAGCAACCAAACAAACCATTTTAAGACTTCAAAACGGATAACAACACCTCCAAACAATTACATATTACACCACATCATTTTCGGTTGCCATCATTGAATATGCTTCCTATTTCCAAACACAAAATCCCAAAGAATATCACATTTCACACTTAGCTATTAGCAACCATACCAAGAACATGATTTCTAACCTAATTTAGATTGAAATCGGTTGGACACTAGGGAAAAGGAGTGCAACATTCAAGGGGAAAACCCTAGTTTTATACGTTTGAATTTTGTAGAAAGATATTTCTCTTGGAGAAGGGATTCTAAGAGAGAAAACCCATCCTTGTTGTAGCTTTCCAGAAGTTCCAAGTTATACCCTAAACCTCCCCTAAATCTTCAACACAAATCCATCGATCAGATGATGCAAAGTTTTCTTTTCTTAAGTTAGCTTGCTTGCTTGTATATTTTTTTTTGTATGTTCTTTCAGTGCAGAGAACATTTGATTTTTTTCTAATGTGTTTATTTTATGTTTTTTCAGATTATTTTCACAGACATTTTCGTGTGAAATAAAAAGAGAGATTGAGAATGAGACTTTAGACATAGGCTTAAGATAGTAGGACTTATATTAGGCTTAGGAATCTAGTTAAGGACATAGTCAAATAAGGTTTTCTTAATTATTAAAAATCATATATTTGTTTTATTTTAAATCATCAATTTATTAATTATTATTAGTTAATTATATTAATTCAATATCTTAAATAAAATTCATATTAATTTAGTGCTTCCACCATGGTTCGAACCCCGGTGAAGCATTTCCTCACTTCAAGAGCTCAATTTCGGATAAGTATCCCTAAATTGCTCCTCAACCTCATTAATTAAATAATTAATAATATATTTAGGATAATTACGATACTACCCTTATCTTGGAAAAACACCATTTAACCCTAGAATTTCCAAACCTAAGATTTCCTCTTTTATATGTTCGGTATAGACTCCTTCGAGTAAATTTTCGTATTCGAGATCCCTACATGGTTGGACTCAAAATTCCTCGCTCAAGTAACTCCGCAAGTTTGTTTGATTGGATGTTGCAAGGGCGGTAAAGTATGGTTCTACGCGTATCAATCCGTGTGAACCCGGGTCTATTCATAGGAATTCTTCACACAATAAATATCACTTAGTGTAACCATTTTTAGGGTTTTTCAAAGTGAGATCCTAGAATTGGTAGGTAGTGTAGGACCCACATGGAGTGTTACTTTGTGCACGTTTTCCCCCTAACTATCCTAACTAAATTCGGTTAGGTTGGTCCCCTCCTTTGGATGATTCTTTACATGTCTTGAACATGTGTTTGTTGCACTTTCATTACTAACTATTATCTATGGTTCATTTGGGAATGTTTACTTATTGTCCCAAGGATCCTCACTATGTACCTCGGCAATGTTTAATCTACCAGATCCTTTTAAATGGTCATGTTTTATTGTACTAGGCTTGAAACTTTGATGCCTAGTAGTTCATGTGAATTGTAAAGACGACATTTTTATTAGCTTAGGGTCTTTATTTTAGTTACATTCAGTACACAAACTCATAGATATTTGGAGTTTTACTAACACTCTATAACCCAATATTTTTTACTATGCCCATAATTTTCTAATATTCACAATATTTATAAATAATGTGCATTGGGATGCCTATTTACCCTTTATACAAATTCTTAAGAACCTGTTGGGATATTTATTAACCGTATGATTTTCCAGAATGTTAGATTATTCCCCCCTTTGGAAAAGTCGTCCCCGAATGACAGTTTAACATCATTTATTAAACATGTAACTTTTGAAAGTTAATTTGTCATTCTTAAATGTTTTTCTTTTGTGAATATCTGAGTCACACTTATGTGGATGATGCATATTTTTCAAGCTTGTCAAAAGCTTCATATTTGATACTGAGGAATTTCCTTCTCAATGACAATTAACTTAATGTAAATCACAAATCATGCAACACATAAAATATGCCTATGCTACATATAAACAACAACATAAAATGCAACATAATTTCGTTTTAACTTACATAGTGCTATTATAAGACATACTATTGGGGACTTACCATATCAAATCAACTAAATCACATAAACATAGAGTTTCTTAACATAAACAAGACTTAGGAAGAGTATATTTAACCTCTTATAAAACATGTTATTAGCCTTAAGATTTGAAACTAATGACGCCAAACTTAATTTCAAAGGGTCTTGACACTATTCCATCTATTTCTCTACATATACCTTTGGCATTAACACTATCCCCTATGGGAGTACTAACTAGAAAAGGTTCATGTAGGATTTCAGTAAGTAAGTCAAATTGATTATCCACAAAAGGAATTACAATAAACAAGGTAGATCATGAATCTAATAATGCAGAAAACGGAAAGGAGAAGACAACAAAAATACCATATCCACATCTGTGGACTTCTCATGTTCCTCTGTTCCTTTCAACGCATGGAAACAGTTTCTCTTGTGGAGTTCGGCTATAGACTTTTTCCGAGGATGAGCAACTACCTTGGCTTGTTAGATTAGAACCACGCCCTTCTCATTTTAACATAACTAATTTGGAAACTAATGTGTTACTACCCAATTTCTATCGTGTATCATAGGATAACACTTATGAAGAAAATCCATGTCCAAGCCATATTCTTTAGGTGGTATGCAGCCAACCTATCTTTCTCCTCCTCATCAACATTCATAGCAGGATTTTTGACATTACCATGCTTTAACATCCATTGTAACAGCCACACTCACCACACGTCTTTCATCCACGTTGGGCATTTCCATTATGGCCCCTTCCTTGGAAGGCAAGAACTTTATCCTTGCGCCAGAGACCAGTTGGACATCCTAGTTATTGTGTGTATTCTTCTACGCATTCACACAAGAAGAAAGTTAGATACTTATATTGACAAAAAGTGTCAAAGTTCTAGATAGAACGATAAAGAGTAGAAGAAGGGTGAATTTCCAATCATCGTGTAGTCTCTAAGTCATGATTATGGCGCGCTACACAACCATAATCTAGAAACTACATAACGTGGTTGTATTGTGCTTCAGTTCCAAGGTACTTTAACATGATGCTCTGATACCAGATTTGTCACCACGCGGATTTTGGAATCTAAATCGCAACCGGCGTCGTTGAGCTCTAAGAAATCGCAAACAAACCTTATTTTGAATTCATCACATTCATATGGTCAATATTAGCGGAAAATTTAAAACTTTTTAACGTATGAAGTATCCATAGACTTCATAAAGTTTTTTCATGAATTAATCATATCGTAAGTTGAACATAAATGTAACAACCATCTATCATAACAATCAATTTGTCTAAAACTAAGGTTACACTAAAATTGTAGCATCCTCAAAATCGAGAGGACCTACCAAATCATCTAGAGATATGCTGATGTCTAAACCGTTGCAACAGTCGTTAATATGTCCCTTAACCTGCATCGAAAAAAATTGTAAATAGTAGGGCTTAGTACACCACTTCTACAAAGTACGGGTGATGTACACATACAAATAAGGCTATGCATGATGAAAGAAAGTAATTTCAAAACAACATGTTGTTTCTAGAAAGCCTAGTCACTAGACTTTCCTAAATTTTTAGCTATGAATCGTGGTATGAATATGATGTATTTTACTTTCATGTTTTGTATATTATACATTTCATATGCATAACACTTTTGATTAGTTGATGTAGCATAAGGACATCTCAAATGAGGGCCCAACATATGGGACCTCAACCCAAGGGCCTTCATTAAAAAATACGGAGTTTGCTTCATTTGTTCATTCGTACTTCACATTATTCATTACACTTAATTTTTGGATGATGAAAACACCAGCTATTCCTAGGATGTATTTTAAGATTGTCATCGGAACATGAAGTGCAATGACCATGAATGACCTAATGTCATTACTTGAATTCGATTTCACATCCCGATTGTTTTGCACAAAATCTTTTTGTGTCGTTCATTTAATTATTTTTCTTACTTTCAGGATGTCCTCATTCTTTATTTTGAAACTTTAACCTTAACCGACATAGATCATGTGAGCATCATGAATTCCAGTGTCTTTCCTACACCGAAAATAGGTGGAATCATCGGCCAAAATGACCCCAACAGGGCAGCGTATATAAGGAGTTGAACCGTGTTAGATCCCTATTTTGGCAGTATAGGATAAAAGAATAGAAGATATAAGTAGATCCATACCCGTCATACCGGACACTCTCATCTCATGATGTTTAGGTGAACCTCCGCCCTTCCAAAAGGAAGGCATCAACGCTCATAGCTAGCCTATCAGTGCTCAGTATAATGTTGAATTACATTAAACTCATACATCATCGAAGTTGTCTTCTAGCATGAGAGCATCATATCTCATTAGATGATTTCTCCTCACTTTATTAGTATTAAGTTTGAATTGTCCTTACACTTACATTTAGAGTATGATTAAGACTTTTCACATGATATTCCATACTCTTTTAGGGGAGTAGTTTTAGTGACCATTACTTAGGCTTGGTTGAGACTTATCTCACCATTCATATTAGCCTCTTATCATGTTGTGACAATTTTTATTAACATCATAGATTAATATAATGGCTCACCTCATTACGTTAATGTTCATTTCTTCTTTATTTTCTACTGTTGACTCCAATATTATGGAGGCTTGCTTCTAGATTGAGATTCACTTAATCTATGTATGACTGTTCATCCTTACTTTATATTAATGAAATTAGAATTTTCCTCACACATCATCCTTTGGTGTTAATAAGATTTGCTTACACATTTTAACAACTTTATACATGAGTATTCTTTTAACATAGTAGCTTAGTTTTAAGGGAGACTTGTCTCACTTTCTTTAACACCTCATTATGTTGACTTGCTTACTTTAGACCCTTTTTATTATGTTATAACTCACCCTACATACTTACTTTAGTGTAGTAGATTCATATCATCGTTTATGGACGATGAGAACTCCGCTCAATGAGTTTCATGAGTTCATATCTCATTCTTTTACGTATTGTTCATATTTATATTTAATATGGATGAATAATTAGCAATTATTTTAATTATTTAACATAATATTATATCCATTTACATGCATCACATTTAGACAATGTATCGTTAGCCATTTTATTGGCATACGATTAGTATTTTTTTAAACAATTGGGCATAGATTTCATAACAATATTTGTTGGCATAAGTCAATTTTCGTGTTCAACATGCTTAAGTTTTTATATATTATACATTAGCCAATATTTTAGTTGTTTAACATAATATTATAGCCAATTCTCTACAATTTGTTTCACAATGTAGTGGTAGCCAATTTATGGGCATAAGGCAAACATTTACTTAAATTATAATATCAGTGAGATCTTTTTAGCTAACCTTATAACACAACATTAAGCATAACGTCTTTTAAACAACTTTGAAATCATCATGATAGAATTTTCTGAATTTATCATCTTTGTGACGTCATATTAACAGGAAATATGCTTTACAACCGTAACATCTTCATACATAACATTTTCAAACATATCTTTAACATAGAATAATTCTTTAAACTTGCATATTAACACTTAGACTCAAACGAGTCCAATTTATAGGTTCATTAAATCATTATTTAATAAAAAATAATACACATTAATATTAGCAATCAATTCATACCAACAACATGATTTCTAACCTATTCAACAATAAAATCGTAACAAGGATACTAGGGAAAGGAATTCAACAAGAATGACGGGAAACCACCATAATTTTCATGGTCATAAAATCATTAGAAAGAATGTTCTCTTGGATAAATAAGTACATGATAGATAACCATACCTTATGTTAAACTTATTCTACGAAGACAAACTTCAACGAAGTGTTGAAGAAACCTCGAAATCACCCTACAGAAATCGATTAATTTTCTTTAATTTTTTTGCGTTCGTTGCTTACTGTTTTTACGTCCTCTTTGTCTATGAATTTGAAAGTAATTTTAGTTTCAATAACTTATATTGACTGATTGAATTTATTTTTTAATAATTTAATTAAATAAATTAATTAACTACTTACTAAAAAGCCCTCCTAGATTGACAAGAACTAAGAAAACACAATACTCAATCAAATCTGAATGTTTTCCTAAGAATTTTGTTTTCCCCTTTAAATTAATTAATTAAATGGATAATTTAATTAAATAAGGAACCTATGGTAACTATTAAAGTTCCCATAAATCATTGGATAAAAAATTAATCTTTTTGGGACCATCCTAGATTAAGTACTAGGATGTTTCTTGTGATGTACTAGGTTAGTGTAAGAATTTCTGTTTGAATCCTTTAATCAAATTAAATAAATGTCTAATTAAATTAATTAATGTACATAGGGTAATTACTAAAGTATCCTTAAGTCATTATAACCATAACAAATCCTTTGAACTATCGTAGGTTCGGTACTAGATTGTCTTTTTTCTGGTTTTAACCGAAAATCTTTATATTGCTTTGTGATTTCTGTTTTGACCCTTTAAATTACTTAATTAAATTTCTAAATTAATTAATTAAGTAGCGTAGGGTAATTACAAATGTACCTTTATGTCGTTAGGATTTTTAGAAACTCTTTGTACCATCCTAGGTTAGGTATTAGGTTGTGCCTTTCTTGTCTTAAGCGAAAACTAAAAGTTTCCTTTTTATTTTCGGTTTTAGATCTTTTAAATTAATCAATTAAATTTATAAACTAATTAGTTATGTAACCTAGGGGAATTACTAAAGTACCCCTTAGTTTCTAAATTTATAACTAACCTTTTGTACAATCCTAGGTTAGTACTAGGTTGTCTCTTTAACTAGTACTATGTTATTGTCGACCCGGTTTTTATCCTAGGTTATCGAGTGCACTAATGGGTCAAATTTGGTTGGACCTAGGTTATTTAGCTATTTGGGACAGTTATTTAAGACCTAGATTTTGTTACGAAGTTAGGCCCCACATAGAGTGATCCCTTGTGTATGTTTTCCCCCATAACTACCCTAAACAAATTCGGTTAAGGTGGTCCCCTCCTTTGGAAACTTCTTCACAGTTCTTGCACATGTGTTTCCACATGGGATGGTTGCACTTTCCTAACTAACTATTATTTATGCTTCATTTGGGATATTTTACTTACATTCCCACGATTGATCACTATGTCCTTGGCCACTGCTTAATCTACAAGATCATTTTAAATGGTTATGTGCTATGGTGCTAGGATTGACACTTGGATTCCTCGAACCTAATAAATTGGTTGTGAATCAAAACAATTTATACTTTTAGCATAGGGTCTTCATTGTAGGTACAATTCTAAAAACCTTGGATTATGTTATGCGTACTTGGATTTTTATAAAAATTGTCTCACACCCCATAGCTAATTTTATATAAAATGCCCAATACCTTCAATACCCATTATTAAACACCAATTGGTTATTCACTAGGCATGTAATTTTCTGAAATGTTATATTAACCGTTTTTTGTCTATAAAATAAGGAAAGTTATCTCAAGTTAGTGTTAGTGGTGTCATATTGTAGAGCGAGATTATGAAGTGTCTATTGAAGATATTTTAGATGTTTATGCACTAGAAGTGATAATGCTGAATTTTGATGGTGATTGTATTGAATAGTATGATGAATTAGTTGTCGCACTTGATAGGTTTTAATATTGCTCCAAACAAAAAATATTGTAGTTAGATATGAAGAATAGTGATCTCTACTTACCAAACCTTATGTTGAATAGGATACAAAATTTGAACTTAATGCTCTACCATCGCCTTAAAGGTATGAAATCTAGAGGGAAGATCGAACTTAACCGGTAATAATTGTTGGCAATTTGAGTAAGATACGAGTAAAGGTATTGATTTGTGTTTTATAAGGTTAAACTGTGTTTATTGCTTTGAGATTTTATTTTAGTTTCTGGTCCAGAATATATTGTCTGTAACATATGCGGAAAATGTTATTACATCGGACAGGGCCGTGATGCTGTCATCTAATATGGTGGGGTTTAAGGATTGATTTTTCCCACATCCATATCAAAAAGATCAATAAGTGGGACTACAAGGACACCACCACCCTTCCTTTCTTGTTCCTAATACTTCATCTTTTCGAGGATGCTTCTGTAGTGACCATGTTTCTTTATTTGATGAAGACAATAGAAAATCAACTCATTCAGGTTGATGCCAACCTCGCTGAACCACAAGGAAAGCAATAGTTTTAGATACCACCTCTTTTATAATATCTTGATGTAGATGTTCTGAAAATGCAGGCTAATAAAACAAACATTCATGTTATAACTCGAAACTCTAATGACTTAAGATAGAGTCTCACCTAGTGTATATGTCTTTATAATGTGTTTGTAGGCCTAAATGAAGGTAGTTAACCTTATTTGAATGTTCTAAAGCCTAAATATCAAAAAACGACCACGACGTCCAGACACTAGTGAAAGTGACCTATTATGTCTGTATGTTTTTAAAGGGGTTTGAATAGTCATAAAAAAGTTCAACTTAGTGAAAAGTCTTAGTGTGCATCTTATAGTGTGTTTAGGGTAAAAAATCCTGGTACGACTCTCCAAGGACCTCCCTAACGTACCTCAAGGGCGACAAAAACATTTGACCCTAAATCATATCAAACGACAATACACATCCACGAGAGGAACGACGAGTCGTCTATTGAATGATACTTCATCGTTGGTGGACGTTAGTGAGTGCATATTCATTAAACCAAAGCCCATATAAATGTAGCCACTGTATTAAACAATGTTTGACCAGTATGGTCCGAGATATAGTCGAAGGGACATCGACGGAGAGTCATCGTTTGATCGCTAGTTCGCTACCTCAAAATGGACAAAGTAGGGGTAGTTGGATAATTTTCTATGTTTTTAATTAATGATTAGGGACGGTTATAATTAGTTATTTTAGGACTATTAAGGTATTCCAAGTCAGTAATCTTACCTAACACTTGATAAATCCTAAAACAGAAATAACTCCAACGTCACTCAAATTTCTGTCAAAACCATAAAGGCACATATTCAAGAACAAGTTCATGATTTTCTAGCTTCATGATCAAAATTTCCTTCAGTGTTATTTATGAATTATCAAGGTATGGAGTTTATTCACTCTTGGGTCTGTTTTCCCCAAGAGGCTCTTCAAAGATTTAATTTCAATGTTATTCAAAAACCTTGTTTTCATCAAATTTCGTTGGTGTATTTTTAGATGGAACTCTGTAGTTTTAAATCATGTATTATTGTTTATTTAAGTATGATTATCTGTGGATTTATGTTTTCCCTAATGACTTGATCGAAGTCTCTACAAAGACATATGAATTCTCTTCTTCCCCTAACCATAACTTGTAATATAGGATGGTTTAGTATAATATGATGATGGTTTGCAAATTTCTCGTTATGTATCACTGATTTGAGGGAACAATCTTGGATTAGATTCTTGGAAACCATTGGTAAGACATTCAAGATCATGGATACTTTACTTCAGTAAGGTTGTTCTATTCTTTATGTTGTCGATTCAATTTAAGTATAAACATATTAGTATGTGTTACGACCCGAGAGTACCTCGTAGAAGTTATGGCATTCTCATATCACAACATGTCCTACTTGACCTCTTGGAGTTCTTGTACAAGCACTTTGAGATCGCTCATTGCATACATGTAAGAAAAGTAGTGCAGAGCTAAAAAATTTCTCACAAAGCAACAATACTAAAAAATATCTCTTTTATAGAGAAACATAATAAAAGGCTAAGCTTCAGTGTCTCCATCAGAAATATGAATATATTGGGACACGACCCATACTTCATCATATATAAAAATTGTTAAGTTGATTAGAATACCTCAAATAAGTAAAACTAAACATCATCATGTCCTCAAATCTAGTGAGGACATACAAAATTTTGCTTGAATAAATACTAATCCAAGCTTCCACTTCGAGACTCCTCTCAAATTCCACCTACACCATTTGATAGAGACAAAGAGTATGGAATTAATACAAATACTTATAATAAGCATGTCATAAAAAATAAAAATCATGATAAATAGAATTTTTTTATGAAACATGATCTTTTGGAGAAAACCTTTTAAACCAAGTGACATAGTCACTTACAAGTCAACATATAGGCATTTAAGTCAATTCCATAATATTGCATCAACTTCATTTTAATCCATATAAATGTATATACCTCCTACAAATGGTTTTCTTAAGACTTACTTAAGTAAGAAAAGAAGAGACCGCCCATACACCGTCATCAAGAATATCTAAACAATCCTTAGGACTACCTAAGAGAAGATTTTTCCCTTTTGCCTTTCATTTACTCCCCACCTAAGGTTACTGGAAGATTCACCTATGTAGGACAAGAAGAGACCGCCCATACACCCTATTCCAGCATACCTATGGAACCCTCAAAGCTACCGTAGATAGGAACATTCTAGTCAACATACATTGGCTAAAGTCAAAATGATTAATTAACTTAATTAGAAGACATTTCATTCAGTAAGTAATTCACGTAATGGTCTTAGAAAAAAGTAGGGAATATATACTATATCACCACCAAAGCCTGCTCATTCCATATCTAGATAGCGTTCCATTCCACTACCTTAACGTTGTAGAGATTATTAAATACTAGAATGTACCACACATGATGAAAATAGGCAATAACCAACATAGAACATATTAGCTAGGCATGGAATTTTGAGTCTACCCTACTCTTAAAGAGGGTGTTCTACTTGCAAAGCGTAGAACTAGGACACAAACTATATTGGCACACTGGTAAGGAATAGCAACGTCTGTTATGCACTCTAGTTTCCTTCTCATGTATAGATAGTTTGCACTGTAGTCTCCTCAAGTATAGCTACATCCCTTAACATATTCACTCGGTGCTATCCTTTGTTCTCATAGAGTAAGTTCCATAAAATGAGGCATATGAAAAGGTAAAATCTCTTAGTCGTTACGTAATTATAATACACCTACCAAAGATAGGTCCACTAGGGATTCCACACAATGGTCTATAAGTACAGCTCACTCTTAGCCTCTTTTTATCTAGAAGATTCCACATATTAGTCATGCTTAGAAGGTAAACATCTTAGGTATACCATCCAAGAAAGTCATTCAAATTTCATCTTAATATCACATATTCAATTGTTTTCAAGTATCATATAGGAGTAATCAAGTCAACCTATACACTAGTAACACAACTAGAGACATCACCCTCGTCTATCCGGATAACACATAGTCAATTAGGAGAGTTCCATCTCACACATACACATATATCCTAGACCTAGAGTCCTTCACATTGATCATAATGAAGTCATAACATGATAATATCACTATTAAAAAATTAATGCCCACAAGTCCATGTTAGATATATTTCATATAGTAATTCCACATGGCTACATCATCTAAAGTATAACACATAAGCACTGCCACCATAAGTGGACAACACCAATCATAATCATAATGCAATACCACTACAACTTAAAATAAAGAGAATAAGGTAAGTGTACATTTAATCTATTCTTACCATTTCAATCCATAACAAAATCATCCAGTGCAATACTCAAAGGCCCTTACCCATGGACATGATCACCAATTAAATACAATATTTACAAAAGACATCGAATTAAAAGTAATTCAATATATACTTATGAATTTAGGTCATCACACTAACAATTCTAACATAATTGTATGTTAATTCAATATCCCTAATCAAACAGCGTAACAATTAAATAGCATTAAGACATGATCAAGTCAACAACAAAGTAGTCAAAAACTAGGGTTAATTACTTACATGTTCATAGAAATTTTGATATAAAATAATTTAATTAACACTAATTAAATCATAAATCATTGATCCAAAACGTTTTATGCAACGACCCATGGGTAGATTCCAGTTTAGAAGATTTCATAGTTTGGATCATATTTGTAATTCATTGGAATTGAATCCTTTAAGAAAGATATATCAAGGATAAATAACCATAACTTAATTGTGAGGAATTTCCCACAAGATTGATGGATAAAAACTTGGAAAATTTATCTTCTTCCTTGGAGGTTCATAGCTTAATCAATAGACGTTTTTCTTAGAGAAAAACAATGGAAAGGTTTTATTTTGGATTTTAGGGTTACGACTTAAAGGGTGAATTATGGTTTATATAGGTCTAACAAAATCCAATAATTAGCACCTATAATAAAAAATTATCAATGAACTTATAGTACCTTTTAACCAACTAAAACTCAATTTAAATTTTTGGAATTATCATGGGGGAACAAGTCCGTGACGCGGAGCTGTTCTCGCATAAATTTTTAAAAAGTAACTTCCAGGGAAGTTTATTTTACATATTTTTCGAAATAAGGAAAAATTTTGGCACTTTAAGGGACAAAGTCCATGATGCGGACCTATTTCACAAAGGAATAAAAGTTGTTGTGTGCAGCTTGTTGGACCAAGGTTGGGTCCTCCTCAAGGACATTTTGGTTGATCCTTGGGGAGTATTTGTCGGACTTTCTCACCTTAAATTCTCCTTTATACATTTTAGAAACATATAACATCAATTTGAATTCAAAACTACACAAAAAACATAACGAAACACATTAAGGTATGCAAGCATGTTTCAAGGCAAAATTTTTGAACATCTTGGACGTCATGGACGTTTGACCTCAAAACTTCACCATATTTCCAAAAATTCCTATGATCATCACTTTAAACCATTTAAGAAACTAATAAACTCATAATTAACATGTTAGGCTCTAATTGAACCTAGCTCATTTTGAGGGTGTAACAATACTCCCCCACTTGGATACTTCATCGTCAAATGACACATGCTACTCTTTCGGAACTATCAAGAGATACAAAACTCAACTCTATTAGAAAATATAAAACCATAAAATACACAATTAGAATGAGCACAAATGAAAACCACAAGTTAGAAAATAGTATACAACTCATAACGCAACCAAGGCTCATATTCTATATTTCAATTAGGAGGAGCTAAATCTCATTATGCAACCAAGACTCACATTCTTCATTTCAATTAGGAGTAAATTTTTCTCCACACATTATAATTCTCATATACAACATTTCTATGCACATTTCAAAATAGGTACAATACCTTGCCAAAGACATACATTCAAATATGCTCAAGTTTAAAAAATGCAACTCTTAAACAATTTATGATGGAAGCACAACAGTATAATACAATAATACATAAAAAACTCAATTTTTAATATAAGGTTTAGACATTGTTTTATGAACCATTGAATTGAATATAAGTCATTTAGGATGTCTAGAAACCAAAACATGCAAGAACGTCCATAACGTTCATAAACTACTTCAAGGAGGTACAAGTGTGACATAACCGATTTGACTAGCTTTTAGACTTCATAAAATGATGAAAATTTGTTAGGGGTGTCTAACGTGTGTTTAAGTTGATTCATGGTTGAAACGTCAGGGTACAAATCCATAAGTACTAACCAAGGGACTTTAAGGAAGACCCTCATATTTTGCGGTCAAGACTTCCTAGGAAGTATTCACCTCCTAAGTGAAACGATGGCTCATGTGTTGATTGACGGTGTGTCGATGCAATCCGTCTACAAATACTTACAAATTTTTGCTAATGTTACATTTGGAACACTCGATGAACTCATTGACGACGTGGGACACAAAAAGGAGAAAGGTTTGTCAGCTCACAAATGGACCGTCGGCCGTGGTCTCATCTGTGAGGGCCTGACTTTTATGCACCTTTTACTGTAGTTCAAATTGATTAATTAAATTAATTGTTAATTAGTTGGGGGATTAGGTACAACTAATTAACTCCATATCTTGTTTCTCTCTCTTGTGAAGAAATCCATTAAAGACCAAGCTAAGGGTTTAAGGGATTCAAAGAGTGAAGTTTCACGGTAAATATTCATAAATTAGAAAGGTATGGGATCTCTTTCACCTTTGAGACCTCTTTCCTGAAAGGGTTCCATCAAATTGGTTTCCAATGTTTGGATTTGAAGTTAGTCTTTTCCATGCTCGAAGTTTATGTTATGAATTGATTTCTATGATTTATTTTTGAGATTATGAATATATTAACCACAATTCTAACATATTTATTATGTATCTTGATGGTTTTGTGTATTTATAGAAGATGACTTTTAACCCTTAAGCCTAGGTTATGATACTGATATATATTATGTTATATTGGTTCAATTGACTTGTTTATTGGTTGATGTACTACTAGATGATGTTGTTATAATAATCTTGTTTGTATTAGGGTGATTTTATAATCCTTTTATTCTAGTCCTTGAGAAGTGAACTAGGTTATGAACTTAGTATGAGTTTGACCTAACTATCTTGTTTTATGTTATGAACTGGTATTGAATTGTGATGTAGTTATTCATGTAGCCTCGTTGTCTTGTTGGTCATTGAATTCTGATGATGTTATAACCTAATTGGTTTTAATTAGGGGTTGATGGTAAGACCTTGATGATGAATTATGAAGGAGACTTTGTCAGTCTTGGAACCCCTATGTTTTACTTTTATTATGCTAAAATCGTAACTAAATCATGATGTCGTATTGGAGTATGCCTTGTATTAGCATTTATAGGGTTGGTATGATGTTGAACTGTAATGTCTTGATTATGCTTGTGAGGTGTTGGCTAAGGTGTATATTTCATAATTCTGATGAATAATTCATCAATGTGCCTTAACATGAAGAGATTATACGCCTCCAATTCTTATTGAGCTGTGATTATGATGAATATACAATGATTTGACACTATGAACTACAATAATCTATGATGATAAATAAATATTAAAGACATTTCAATAAGGACTTAGCTTAGCACCGGGTGAACTTGACATAGGGATGTCATGACTTCCCATAGAGGAAGATTCACCCTATAGTTCTGCATGTTTTGTTGACTCCTTAATAAGGTCTACTCATCCAATTGATTCCCTTGAGAGGAGGACTCAATTTCCAAGTGGTATGTAAATGGATTATACCTATCTCTTAGGTCTCGAACTCTTTTATCCCCATCGGAAGACTATCTAGTGGATCTACCTAGAAAGGTAAGTTTAAGTTTGGTTCTAATTTGGTTGGTAGACCACCAACCTCTTCTCACGGGGAAATTACGTTTCTAGGAATGCTTCCTCAAACTATCCCCACTCTAAGGGACCAGATACAACTGTTTTACTATCCTTCCATTGAGTAAACCACAATTGAGAAAGATCTTTCAATTTATAAGAAGCTAAATCCACTTTCTTATAGAATTCATTTCCATAGCATGCACTATCTAATACGCCTCATCCATGAAAGCTTGGGGATCCTCTCTAACCTGAAAACCAAATAAGATAGGAGGATTCACCATCACAATGTCCATGAATATTGGGTCACAACACGCTCCATAGAATTTATCCAAGGCCCAATGTCTCGAATCACTTTAGTTTTCATTGGTTGGGCTAGATTAAGGAGAGACTCTATAATCTCCGCATTATCCAAAACCTGGGGAACCACTGAAACCTCATTACTTTCACCACCAATAGTAACTTGATAACATTGGGGAGGATCTTGAGCGCCTTGACGAACTTTTTCCACTTGGTCAGCTCCGAGAGGAACTCGATCAATCATCAACTTCTCATCATTCCTTTTAGTCGGTGTCCTTCTAGTATTCATATCCAATTAACATAAAAGAAAAAATTAACAAAGTACATTTATAAATTTTAACTTTACGGCATAACAAAAGAGTAGATAATGTAGAGAAACTCTATTATCCTATAGCCTCTTTCTCATGGATGTGTCACAATTCACACCAATGAACAAGACTCTAGTAGACTTGTTTTTTTTAGACTTTTTGATTCCTAAGTACTACTTCATAACCTGATTCTCTACAATATGTGTGTTATGACCTTAGAGTACCTCCTAGAATTTAGTGTATTCTCGAATTGCAACAAGTCATACTTGACCTCTTGGAGGTCCTTTACACACCGTTTTACATCGTTCACTGCATACATGTATGAAATGTAGTGAGTAATCAAAGCATTCATAAGAAACAATAACACTTCAATATGTCTCATTTATAGAAAAACATAATGAAACACTATGTCTCAAAGTCTCCATTTTAGACATACGAATATATTGGGAGAAAACCCATATGTCATCATATAGGAAAATATTTATGTATATTACAATACTTTTAGTAATGAAAATTAAACATCATGATGTCCTCAAATCTAGTGAGTATATACCGACACTTCCTTGAATGAACACTAATCCACGATTCCACTTCGATATTCTTCTCAAATACGACCTACACCTTTAGAAATAGACAAAACGTATGGAACAAGTACAAACACTTGTACTAATCACGCATAATGCATAAAATACCTCGATATTCCTTAAGTATGTGCCTACATGGGATGTGCCGAAGTTCTACTATTGGCAAGTATAACACCCTCCATCGGTGTAGGTTTATGACTCCGGATTCCATACATAGCTAGTATAATCTATGTCATAAACCTACACCGATGGAGGGTGGTTACTTCATGTCTTACCTAGGTACGTCTTAAGAATGACTCTAGATAGGGAAAGTAACTTTAATAAGTAGACATGATATATAATTAGATAGTCGTAATGATTATTTAGGTAAGCTTGGAGGGGGTGTATGGGCAGTGTCTTCTATTATGACATATGTAAGTATTTTTATAACCATTGGGAAGAGAATGTTATATGTATACTATTGTGTGTAGTAAGAATGATCTTATCTTAGGTAGTCCAAACGATCTCTTAGGTGTGTGTGAAGGGATTGTTTGGGAAGTCCCTTCATAACTCACTTAAGTGAGGCTCAGAATCACCTTTGGTAGGAGGATCTCATGTCCATATGATTTGATGTACGGTTGATGCTATTTGTGATACTTGATACTTAAAATGTGGATCTTCTACTGATAATATGATGTTCAAATAAAAAAGATCATAGTTATGATAAATTTTTGTTTCTCATGATTTTATGCATTAAGTCATACTCAGTACAAATGTTTGTACTAATTCCATATATTTTGTTATATCTAAAGATGTAGGTGGAAGAAGAGAAGGATCTTGAAGGAAAGATTGGAATCTAGTTATCGTTCAAGCAAAGTTAAAGTATTTCCTCCATTGACTCAAGGGCATAATTGTCTTTGGATTTTTTTTCATTTCAAATTATTAAATAGACTATGTTTTTGTATGTTTATATTATATGGGTCATGTCCCAAGTATTATTGAGTCTAAGATTGGCATATGTTTTGACTTACTATTTCTATCATATTAATATGAAAGATGTATTAATATATTTCATGTGAAAAGTCTTTATTTCGCACTTATTTCTCATACATCTATGGAATGAATGATGTCTAAGGGATTTTACAAGACCTCTTAAAGGTCAAGTACGCCCTGTTACAATTTGGGAATGCCTTAACTTCTAGGGGGTACACTAGGGTCTTGACAATTAGTCTCCTATGACCTGTACTAAGCTATAATGATCAATAATGTCTTAAAGACATTTCAAAAAGGGACTCTACCTTAGCACCGATGAAGCTATTAGTGAGGAGTGTCACTTCCCAACTAGGGAAGGTAGGTTCATATTGTACTCATGAGAGAGAGATTACAACGCCAATGGCATAAACAGAGTCTCAAGCCTATCTCCTACTTCTTAAACTGTGTTCCCCCCATAGCAATACTTGCTAGTGAATCCATCTAGTTGTTGTGTTCATATATTGTTACTACCTTAGAAAGTAATCCACCTGCATTCGGTGTAGGGTTTTATGTCACCGATTCCACATTACATTATGTGGTGTATGTCGGTTAAGGCAAGTGTTCCCGAAAGTGAAATGAAGTAATAAAGTGAACTCTTACTAGGGTGACTTAAAAGGGTTGACTTAGTCTATGTAGGGGTATGATACTGTACCAATACATTGTTCTAGTTGCCCTTGATAGAAGTTCTAGGAGGATGTTCATATGTTCTTATGAAGTAGATGATATGGATATGTTGACTTTACATGTTGATGATCCTATATGATTTTTGTTTCACTTATGAACATGTTATTTGTCTATATTTGTAAATGTGATGATTACTACTTAAATATTATGTTATATGAAGTTAGACATTACTTGTGATCGTTTGTTAGTTTACTTGGTTGAGTGGGGTTATGCGACTTCACTTGTCCATTGCATTGTGAGATTGGTAAGGGGATATGAGTAAGTGTCTTGCATATGTTTTAATGTTATGAACTCTTGTACATTATTTGTTGTTATAACATGATGTTGGAGTTGGTTTGGTTTTGTCATAGAATATGTTACTACACATGATGACTTGAATCTATTTGATCATGTTGGTCTTGTGTTAAATATGGTATTGTCTTAAAGGATATGTGATTATTGACATATATGTATTCATGGTTGTGCATAAGTTTTTTCAAAGTAACTTAAGATGGTTTTGAACAGATGTTCCCTTTTGGATGATGTCAAATGTGTATGTGCATATGTTTCCATACTTAGTACAAGTGGTGTACTAACCCATATTTCTATGTTTTCTACAATTATGTAGGTTCCGGCTCTTGAGTTTCTAAAAAGGTAATTGAAGAAGAATTGGATTATCTTTTCTCCATGATTTGTAGGTCCTTACCATTCCGACGGCGAAGCCACTATCTAGCTACTTGATGTTGTTATAGTCTAAAGACAGTTACCTTCATTCCTCTTTAATTTTTATATTGATGTTAGCCTATATTGACATGTTGACTTTGTATTGGCTAGGTCTAAGAGTTGTATTTTTTTAGATGGTTCATTATCAAATGATGTATTAAACTAATTCTTATGTATCAATTATGTTATCTACAAGTAGAATCCTATGCAAGCTTCCTCTGTGAGGAGTATATGGAAAACTTCCTACATAGTATGTAAGAGGTCTATTTATACCTCACTTTATAGAGGTATGAACGAAAATATTTCATTCATCTGTATCTTTAGCCTATGATATGTAATGACGTGTTCTAAGAGGCTAATCTTAGTCCTCGCCGAGAACGACGATGCCTATTACGTCAAGGGGTGCTCTTTGATCGTAAAATTCTAAAAACATATACAAGTCCAAACCATAACAACAATAATACATAGGCATATTAATGTTTAAGAGTAACATCATCATAAATCCATAATAACCATTTCATATTTTAGAATCCATATCGTCAATATATCACAAGACCTTACTCATAATCAAAATTCAAGTCAACTAGTGCAATGTGTATGTTAAGCCCCACAACCCCGCATAAACCAAGTAAACTAGCAAAGAGACGAGAATAATTACCTCTAAATTGTATAACATCATAACAAGAGTGATGAACATCATACCTAACAATTTGGACAAACATCATGTATATCAAGTGCAACCAACATCATAATAGACCAAAATTATATAATATAAACATTATGCTTTTTATTACAAGCATTAAGGCGAGTTCTAACGTTGCCCATTTGTTAAAAAGACTTCTAAACAAAAGAATTATCAATACATGCAAGACACTATTCTAGAATTTTTATTTTACATAGATTTTACCTCATCATTCACCCATGGTTCCCACAACCCTATTTATGGATTTTAGTTACCCATAGTCATAGTCACAATATTGATATATATAATATAAGAATTCATGCACTTACTTCAATGAGAAATAATAAAATCTAGAAATTTACTTGATTAACAACAAAATCACACATAATCAACTCAAGGGAAAAGTGTAACAATCCAAAGTCTAATATCCAAAATAATATACTAACAGAGAATCTAACATAAAAGTGTCTAACAACCAAATATCTAACCCCAAAAACGAGGTTTTTCAAACTATTTATAAACAAAAACCTAATAAAAGAAGGACTATATTTTCTGAAAATCTGTCAAAACGCGGATAGGTCGACAGACCTCATGACGGGCCGTCATGTTCACGACGGGCCATCATGGCCTCCATCATCCTTTACTTTACAGATCCATTTGTTCCTTTCTTTATTACCCTCGACGAATAGGTATGACAGACCATCACAGGCACGATGATACTTCTAGGGTCTCCATTCCATAACACTTAAACACTTGGTATTTGGGTACTGGGACTACTTCTCTGATCATCACGATGAACTAGCAGGACGGACCTTCATGGCTATGACGCTCCGTCATGAACTTCGTAATCTCACACTTAGGTCAGACTTCCCCATCTTCCTTCAGCAGCTTCACTACGGTGCCACCTACGGGCCATTACAAGCTCGACGGATCATCAAAACCTCCGTAGATGGTAACTTTTCTGCATTTTTTTCTCAAAAACATCCACGTTCATGTTTAGCTAGATTTCCAACAAATAAAAAGAAACTTACATAAAAATAAATACAAAAAGGCTTTTGGACACCACACTTAACTTAAGAAAAAAGCATTAAAAATACCGTAAAACCACGGTATATCAGTCATACGAGAGTACAATACTCAATTAAAACAGAATGAAATGAAAGAGTCAATGAGCTGTAAGAAAATATGTAAGCTAGAGGATTGCATTGACCTTGAATGTTGAGGACCTACCCTACTTCGATGAAAATAAGAATCCATGCTTTCAACAATGTCACCTTCCATACTCTTCAATGACCTAAACCTAAAATAGTTGGGAAAAAGGATGAAAATGGGGTTAGTACTCCATATGTACTTAGTGTGTGATCTTATTCACATATACAAGAAAAACATGCTAAAAGGGATTTTTGGTCAAGTCATGCCATTTTACCCCTTTAGGGACTTAATGCAAACTCAAGTAAGTCATATACATCAACCAAAGATGCTTAATATCTCAACAAGTAATACTTATCCCAATATACTTGAAACCGTGATAAACTACAGCCCTAACATCAAGGAAAAATATCGCAAGAATGAATAAAAGTCAAAGATATCTAATAAGCAAGTCAACTACTCACAAGTCCTTTTCAAGTTAACAAGTGCAATGACAAAGCAATGCCTTATAACCTTACTCAATCAAGTACCCTCAACAAGTAAAGATGACCAATATCCAACTTTACATATCATGGAATATAAGTTTACGTTTCAAAATATATTAACATTATAACCCAAGGAATATGCATAAATGAACTAAGCAATATATCGTTTCAACTATGTGCCATGGTAATCATCTATAAATCATATATTATCATAACATAAATATATATAAGAAACTCCTCCTAAAACTCCCCTCAAGGTTAACTAGTGCAATGTTTAGATAGAGTCCCATACCCCTATCTAGACAAAGCTAGGCCTCTTTGGTTATCAAAGTTAGAGTTCCAGTCCTTTAATTCGTTTTAGATTTTGGGAACATCTTGCCCTAACTCACATAGACCACATGAGCTAGTGTGTAATCCGGTGTCATAAAACCCTACACCGAAAGAAGGCGGTCTACTTGCCAAGATAGTACAAAAACATGAACATAGTAACTATGTGGATCCACTAGATAGTATTCCTATGGGGACAACTTTGTAAATGAACTAGGAGATATAGTTTGGACCCTCTTTATGTGCATGAATTATAGCCTCCAATCCCAAGTGTAATGTAGTGTTCCCACCTTCCCAATGTGGAAAGAGCCACTCCTTTATCTTGTTCACTCGGTGTTAATCTAGAGTACCTTTTTAAAATGTCTTTAGGACTTTAAATATCAATCATAGCTTCATTTGGGCCATAGGGTCTACGCATTGGATAATAATAATCATCAACAGCATAACAAGAATTTTATGAGTATAAGTCCTTTCATCACAATTCATATAAGTGAGGTTTACATATTAGAATTTCATAGCATATTTAGGCACATTGATAGTTTTCGCCATCGTTATATCACATACACCTTAATCAACCGCACAACATAGTCAAGACATTTCAATTCAACATCACACCACCCTATAATCCTAGTATAAGGCATAATCCAATGTATTATCATGACTTAAAAACAATTAATCACAATTGGATGTAAAGATAGAGATTTTAAGACTTACATATTGTTCTTCATAGTATATCATCAAGGTCATACTATCAACCCATAACTCAACTGAATTTGGTGAGTAACCTCCTCACAAAATGGTAAAAAATAAGATAACAAAGTGAAATTCATCTCTATAACACAATTCAACTTAACATCACAACTTGAGACAAGATGCAGAGGCTAATTTCACCTTTTCAATTCATAACATAAAACAAATCTCAAGAACTACCATGATAGGCCTATAATTCATCTTAACTTAATCATAATAAAACCATAGGATAGTAATCTAATCAACAACAAACTCAATTTAATGATCATAATGCAATATCGGTCAAGATCACTACCTAGGGTTAGGGATGAAGGATCATATTTTCAATTTAGACGAAACCATAAGCAAGTTCAATTTTATGGTAATCTAGTAAATAAGACCTAATAAATCATCAATATCTCAATTCATTTACTGCAATCTCGTTATTGTATGAAACCTAAAAGAAAAACTCAACTTTTGAAATCTATTTTGAAGGAACCCTTTGAGGAAAGAGTGTCAATGGTGAATATAACCCATACCTTAATGTTTTTCAACAATTTAATCGTTAATTCATCCCTTTCCAACCCCAAACCCTAGTCCTTGCTTGTCTTTAATAGTGAGTTCATGTAGAGACATAAATAAGAGAGAAGGTAAAAAGTTTATTTGAGAGTTGTCTTTAGATTAATCATGATTGAGGGTATTTATAGTTGGTCTTAAGCAAGTTAATTAGTCACCCTTTAATCCCCAACTAACCCCTAAACCACCTAATTAATTAAATAAATTTAATTAAAAACGTGCAGCAACTTAGGAACATCACAGACGAGACCTCGCTTATAGGCCGTCCGTGAGTCGATGAACATTCCCCCCTCCATCCTGCATTTCGTCGTCTTGGTCAAAGACTGTGCAGGCGAGGGGCTTCCTCCGATTTCCTATGTGTTTAATGATGATTGAATCGACGCCCCGTTAATCCATAGATGGACCATAGACTGCACCTTTGCACTTCGTCGATGAGTTAAAAGGTTGTGCGGGTTAAGGGGACTTTGCCACAAACCTAAGTGTGGGACGACAGTGGCATCGACGCGTCAATCCATACACTGGTTGTCTTTTGTCCCATTGATGCAATCAAACTACAAGGGTCCTTCTCAACGAACATTGGTTAGTTCTTAAGAGTCGTACCCAAATGTTTCAACCATAAAGCAACTCAAAGAACTATTAGCTACCTTTCCACCAATTTTCGTACATTTCCGACTCCTAAAAGTTAGTCAAATAGGATAAGGCACAATAACATTCATTTAAACCAACTTCACGGACGTCATGGACGTTCTTGGATGTTTTAGTTCTTAAACCTTCGAAATGACTTGTATTCATTTAAAAATGGACTTATAAACAGTACTTTGACCTCATGACACCTATGTTAGGCTTTACAATTTGTCCTGGATTTTCAAGGTGTCACACTCATAATGGACCCTTAGGTTTTCTTTGCGGAGTCGTACCTTCATATTGTGACCGTAAAGACGAGTTTACATATATTCAAAGTCTTATTAATAAATATAACCCTCATATGACTCTTTAAACCCCTTATTAGACTTAAAGACACACTATATCACTTTCCCTAGCCTTCAAATGTCATGATCGTTTCTTGAAATTTATGCTTTAATATTTCTTAATAAAGTCAATTAATTTTTTTTATGCTTGGAGTATTAAAGGGAATTATTAACTAGGTGAGGATCTTGTGTAGGTCATTGGATTTCCTAGGTATAACATATATCAATACCTCTGTACCGCATGGCTCCAGTAGAGTTGAAAAAATTGAAAGCTCCAATCAAGGATTTGCTTGACAAGGGAAGCTTCGGTGTTACTTCTGAAAAATAAATATGGATTTTTTACAATGTGTATTGAATACCGGCAATTGAACATGTTTCTTATAAAGAATACATATCATCTCCCTAGGATTGATGTTTTTTTACAAACTCCATGTGGCAAGTTACTTTTCATAGATGGATTTGAGGCCGAGGTATGACAAACTTAGAGTGAGATTAGTTTACATTTCGAAACGGATTTCCGAATAAAGTATGATCATTATGAGTTCCTAGTGATATCCTTTTGCTCACTAATTCCCCGGTGGCTTTTAGGGACCTTATGAATAGTCTGTTCCATAATTATCTTGATTCATTTGTAATTGTATTTATTGATGACATCTTGGCATATTCCATGAGTGATGATGGACACATGAGTCATTTGAGGACAGTATCGCAAGTCCTGAAGGAACACTAAATCTTTATTAAATAAAGTAACTGCAAAATTTGGCTAATATTAGTTTCTTTTGTTTGTCACATTGAGTCTAGCATGGATATTGAGGTTGATGCGAAGAAGACAGATGCATTTATGTATTGTCCTAGACCCTAACTCTCCCCAAATTTGATGTTTTTTTTGTTTAGTCGGGTATTATAGGAGTTTATTTGACAGATTCACATCTATCGATTTTACATTAACTACCTTAACCCAAAGAAAGTTATGTTTGAATTTCCAAGAGTTGAAAAATAAGCTTACCTCTACTACAGTTTTGTCTTAATCGGTGGGTACCAAAAGGTTTATTGTGTATTTTGATGCTTCTCGAGTAGGCTCGGTTGTGTCCTCATAAAACATAATAAGGTTATAGGTTATGCCTCAAGGCAACTAGTGGTACATGATATGAACTATCAGACCAATGATCTTGAGTTAGCATTGGTAATGTTTTCTTTAAAAATATGGAGACACTACCTACATGGAGTGCATGTAGATTTATTCACCGATCCACAGAGTCTGCAATATCTGTTCACCGAAAGAGAGTTAAAACTCTAACAAAAGAAGGTGGTTAGCCCTTTTGAAAGATAGTAAGAAAGAGTTAGTTAAACATGTGTATAGATTGGTCTTGTTGGGTGTTCGACTTAAAGATTCTCCAAAAGGGAATATCATGGTTCATTATAACTCCGAGTGTCAACTTAGTGGTTGAGGTAAAATGTAAAAAAACATCTTGATCCTCTATTGACTTTAAGGAATTGGTTCACGGTAAATCTAATAAGTACTTCTACCAAGGAGGGTGATAGGGTACTAAGTTATAATGGTACATTGTGTGTGCCGGATGTGGGTGAAAGAAAACAAATTCATTTTGGGTCATTGTTGATAGGATTGTAATGACCCAAGATGAACTAAGGTGAACTAGAGCCTCATGAGTTTTTCTTGAATCAATTTGAATTTCAAATGAGTCAATTTAGTATTCTTAGGCAGTCTATGAATTTTGGTTATGTTTGGAGGTTAAATGCCCAAGAACATCCATGACGTTAGGAAGGTGTTACTTAGATAGTGCTTGTGTGTATTGAGGTGTTTGAGTGAGTTTTATCTGTTTATTTTACTTGAAACCTACAAGATATGTTCTTATGACCTAGACGACTTAGTTTAGGAATTTCACTTCTGGGCACGACCCCACATAGGACACATAAGGGGCCCAGATAAGAGGCCAAGACTTGGACCAAACTTCTAAAGCAGTAACCAAACGACGACCCTAAGGACGGTCCTTTAGTCAACAATGGTCCATCGTCCTAGGGAATCAATTGTGCCTACAATTCAGGATGGCCAAGATCCATTTGGATCTAGGTATCAACCAACTAGACCCCACCAATGGTCCATGATTTACAAATGGTCCGTTGGTTAGGTCTTGTCTGTGAGGTCTAACAAAAGTTGTAAGTTTCTGCTTTGGCTTGGGGTGGTTGGTAAATTCACCCCAAGTATTTTATGACCCTAGGACGCTAGTTTTAGTGTTTGTTAGGTTTATTAAAGTGTTCTAAACCCTAAGATATCATTTTAGACCCATATTCCTAAAACCCAAACCCCTCCCTCTTAGAAGACTCTCTCAAGTATCCATTGAAGCTAGAAGTCAAGAATTGCTAGGACGACTGTTTGTTGTCGTTCCTTCATCAAAAAACTTTTCCATTTATTAAATGTGAGGTATGGTATCCGTACTTGAACTCTGTTCCATTCAAGGAGTCCTTTATAATAAAATTCCAAAATGGGTTCTCAACCCTAGTTTAATCTATCTTTAACTCTAAATATGGGTATTGCATGAAAACATTTCTAATAAATTATTAATAATATAATTTTTTTTTATGATTCAATGTTAAAACTTCAAATTATTAATATATAAATGGTTAGTATCTAATGTCATATACTAATTTGTGATTTTTAATAAAGTCTTAAAGACTTTTCAAAAAGGGAATTTGTTTAGCACCAAGTGAACTAGTTGTGAGAGGTGTTCCTTCCCAATGCGGGAAGGTAGGTTTAATACGTTCTCATGACATTGAGATTACAATGCTTATGGAATAAAGAGGGTTTCCCCAAGAAATACTAGCTAGTGGATCCACCAAGAATGGTATGTTCATGTTTTGGTTGTACCTTTGTAAGTAGACTACTTTCTTTCGATGTAGGGTTCATGATACCGGATTCCACATTTCACTCATGTAATCTATAATGGTTAAGGAAATTGTTCCTGAAAGTAAAATTAATAATGATATGTAAATGAAGATGGAAATTGACTAGAATGAGTTAAGGGATGTACTTAGGTTAGTTACGGGTATGGTACTCAACCTAGACATTGTACAAGTTAACTATAAAAGGAGTCCTAGAAGAGGGTCTTATGTATTATGGTAGCATGTAATATAAAATATGGGCTTTATATCATGACACCGTCACATAATGTTGAGTATGTTGATAAATATGTTATTGGTCTAAATTACTATATGCGGTGATAGCTATCTATGATGATATATGATAAGAAGCAAAGTGTTATCTATGATCTATTATCTTGATCACATGATTGTTTGGGGTTATAGTGCTTCACATGAGCATTGCAATTGTACGCTTGCTATGGGATTGTTGGTCAGGGTTTTCTATGTTATGTCGTAATGAGCTAGTGACGATGAATTGATATGGCTTTATGTTGAAGTTGTCTTTTGTTATGAACATGTTTAATTTTATTTTGATCCTTATATTGTATATTTTTATAATTGTGTGTGCATTAAAGGATTTTCAAATAACTTAGCATGTTTCTAATGAAATGGTTCTTTTCATACATGTCATCAAATGGTTTATTTGCATATACTCATACATCGTTCATGTGGTGTACTAACCCATGTTTTTATGTTTTCTACAATTATGTGGGTTCTGGCCAATGACTATCTAGAAGTCCGATAAAATAAGACTTGGAATCTTATCTCCAACTGTTGGTAGGTCTTGATGTTCGTGGATGTTACCTTTTTTTAAAAAATTCTAGCATTGTAATTGCATTGTCATAAGGAGAGTCTTCATTCCTTTATTGTTCGAAACATTGATGTAAGCCTATATGGCATATTAACTTTGTATTGGCTATGTCAAATATTTCTTCTTTTATTTAGATGGTTTTATGTGAGATGATCTTATTAAACTATCATTAATATATTGGTTATGCTTCTAAAAGAGAATCCTAAGTGAGGTTGCTATATGAGGATTCTATGTAAACTCCCTATAAGTAATATGTAAGAAGTCTATGTGAATATAACTATGTATATATAAAATCTTTAAATATCTGTGTTTTTTTACCTCTGATATGCAATGACGAATGCTAAGGGCTAGTAAAAGTCCACTTCGAGGACGACAACATCGGTTATGTTTAAGGGGTGCTCCCTAGATGTGACTAACTTGGTATCAGAGTGTTACGTTAAAAACAAATCGTAAGATCGCTGTCTCATTAAAGCAAATCTATCTAGATTCTTATTAATAATTGTAAAGAGCACCATATATATGAATGAGAGAATAAGTGATGATAAGGAAATGCTCACCTTCTATTGTTCTTATGTCGTGCCTCTAGTGTTTTAACTCTATGCGTCTTCTTTTCACCTAAACCCTTTTATTGTGATTATAATTATGACAACTTCAAGGGCAGCCACAATAAGGGTCGAGGAAAGAATTGCTAATACAGGAGCTCCTACCCATGAAAACTAAGCTCATAAGCAAGGCCATAGAGTTCCTTCAATAGAGCAAGTTCCTATGGGTGATTAAGTTTCGACCAATCTTCCACCTATGATAGATGGATCGATAAGGCCGACTTTTCTCAATTTAGCCTGATAGATGAATTCTCATGTTAATACCATTGCTTCTCAAGTCCAAGCTATGACGATTCAAGTGAATCATGAAGTTGGACCCCGTGTTCCACAACATGATACCACTATGTCTTCTTGTTTGAGAGACTTTAGTAGGATGAATGATCCTATAATCTTCCATTCAAAGGTTGGTGATGACCCCCAAGACATTATGAATGGGGTCTACAAGATCTTATATTCTATGGGGGTAACATCGATTTAAAAGACCAAGTTGGACGCCTATCAACTCAAAGTTGTCGCACAAAGTAGGTATGGGATAATAAAGTGCTAAGAGATGGTCCCTTGACTTGGGAGATCTTCAAAAGGTATTCCCTTGATAGATTATCTCCTAAAGAGAAGAGCGAAGCGAAGGTGGAAGAGTTCATCCACCTTCATCAATTAGGTATGGCAAACTATTATTAATATTATGATTTGTTATTTCAATTGTTTACTCTATTGATAGATGGTTACTTAGTTTCAACTTATTAGTATATCACTCTTATGGAGTAATCATATGAAGTCTAACTACACTTCAATAAGTATAAAAAAGTTTTAAATGTTCTATAATTTTAAGTGTATGATTGTGATGAAAGCTAAGAATATAATTGTATGTGACCTCGAAGAGGTTAACGACTTCGGTGTCAGCTGGAGTGTAGGATCTGGGTGTGACAAAATTTGTATCCTAGCATGAGGTTAAAATATCTTTGAACTAAGGCTGAAAACAACCACTTTGTGTAATTTCTTGCTTATGCTTGTAAAGTGCACCACAACCATGACTTATAGACTAAGTAATGTTAAGAATCTTTCCTTTTTCTACTCTTTATCGTGCTTTGAAGAGCTTTTACATTTTGTGTCATTCTAGCATCAAACTTCTTTCTTGTCTGTGTGTGTACAAAATGAATGCAAGAAGAAACACAAGCAGGAGATTTGAAGAAGCAGTTGCTAGGTAAACTAAGCTCCTTCTCAAGACCCGACTGCTGGAGTACAAGTGTCTATCAAGCCATCTACATTGACAGATGGAGAAGTTATAGCAGAACTGGTTCAGATGTCTCAAGACAATGCTCACACACAGGCTACCACAGTCCACACCACTAGAGAGGGTGTTAACAGGGAGAACCTACATTCTAGCGCCTTGGTGAAACGACTAAGATATTTCAGCAGGATGAATCCTCTAGTCTACTTTGGGTTTAAACCAATAAGGATTCACAGTAGTTGTGGACAAGATCCACAAGATTCTCTATGCTATGGGTGTTAATGAAGAGGAATCGGTTCTATGCTTTAAAATATAGAGAGTAGCAGGAGAAGTCAACTGATATGGTCACTATTACCTTACATGCCCTTTCTTTTCCTGTGTATGCATTGTTATATCAAGGATCCACTTTGTCTTTTATTACTCGTCAAGTAGCTAATAAATTTGATTTGCTTCTTGAGATCTTGTATGAACCTTTTCTAGTAAGTATTCCCATAGGAGTCAACTTTAGAGGTTAAAGGGTATATAGAGATTTCCCAATAACTTTTCTTGAAAGAGTTACCTATGCTGACCTAATAGAATTAACCATGCTTGACTTTGATATAATTTTGGGTATGGATTGGCTCCATAAATTATATGCTACCATAAAATATCGAAACAGGGTAGTAACATTTCAGGTTCCTAATGAGTTAGAGTTTTAATAGGAAGGGCGTAGTTCAACTCGAACAAGCAAAATAGTTTCCCATCTTAAAGACAATAAGATGATATGTAAGGGGTATTTGTACCACTTAGTCAGAGTCAATAACTTAGAACATGAATTACTTTCCATAGACTCAGTTTTGAGTAAGATAAATGAATCATTCTCCCTTGGGTAGGATGATGTGCTCAATACAAGGGAAGATTTTGTGTGCCCAATATTGATAATTTGAGAAATAATATTATTGAAGATACTTATGGCTCCAAGTAATCTATTCATCCAAGTTCCACCAAGATTGATCATGATCTCAAAGAGATCTTTTTGTGGGAAGGTATGAAGCGAGATATTTCTACGTTTATGGAGGAGTGCCCCAATATCCAACAGGTTAAGGCCGAACACCTTAAGCCTGGAGGTCTTACTCAGTAGATTGAGATCCCATTATCCTCACTTGTTCATTTCGTAAGGTTAGATATACTCTTCCTAAGTTTGATTTTGTTAATGAAACTCCAAATTTTAGTGCATTAGTCAATTTTTGTGTTTTATGTCCATAAGTGTGTGCTTTATATTTGCACTATATCACTTAATATGAGTTCATGCTTGCATTCATGTTGCTGTTTTTGTATAGCCTTGAAATTATTTTTGAGGTGCACGAGTTGTTATGTGGAGTGAGTTTAAGTAATATTGGGAAGGAAGTTCCTCAATCACGAATATGAAACTTCAGATAAGCTTTGAGTAATATGCATCATCAAAAGTAAGTTGCGGAATAGAAAATCACAAAGATAAAGTTTCAGGTATGTTGATGTGTTATCGAAAATACCCCATTTCTTTCAAAATTATGTGTAGTGTCATTCGGGGATGAATGTTCCTATGGGGGAGATAATAAACACTCCAAAAAATGTACTTGTATAGTGAAGATTCAATTAAGTTCTAAGAATATGTATTAGGGTACATAGACATTCCAATGCCCAATATTGAGTAATATTAAGCATATTAGAGAATATTGGCTTATGGGTGTCAACAAATTTATATGTATTAAATTTTACTTTGATGTTCAAATGCCCAAATTCAAGATTGTCTAGGAATTGTACCTGCAATGAAGACCCCAAACTAAAATGCTTAATTCTTTAACTCACAAAATAAGGTACGAGGTATCCTAGAGTCAAGCCTACGTACCATAACACATGATCACATAAAATAATCATGTATAGTAAGCAATTCACAATGATATAGTGAGGATCATTGGGACAACAATAAATGAACAACAAATGTTCAAGCACATGTGAAACACAGATGCTAACCGGCCAAGGGACAAGCCCAACCAAATTCTGTTAGGGCGGTTGGGCGTAGGTACACACATCTCTCAAGCCATGTGGGGCCTAGCTTCCTCATGAATTGAAGGTTCTAACGAACTCACCTAACTCTCTAACAAACCTAGGACTAATAGAAATTAAATAACTATTAAACCCAACAACCTAAGTTCTAATCGGGTGACACTAGCCAAGTAACTAGCTCAAGAAACATTCTCCTACCTAACCTAGCATGATCCAAAGGGGTTTATTATGGTATTAATGATAAAGAGGTACTTTATTAATTACCCTAGGTAACATTTAATTAAATTAAAAACTTAATGAATTAATTAAAATTAAAGGTCAAAGGCAAAACCCTTAGGAAAATTTCAGATTTGGCTAAATCAAATGTTCTACTATTTTTAGTTAATTTACGAGGGGAATTTTGGTAATTACAAATAGGTTTATTTAATTAAGTTAATTATCCTAAGTTTAATTACTCAATATCAGCTCCTATGACCTAGACTACCGTTATTTAAGTAGAAATGCACGACTTAAAACAGTGAGCAAAATGCCAGAAAAAACAGAAATACTTTCGATTTCTCTTAGGAGATTTCAAGGCTATTCTTGTATATTTTTCATGCAAAGTTCATGGTTATCTTCGTAGATTCAATTCTACAGTAAGGTATGGGTTTTCTTTCTTGGATTCCTCTCCCTAGTTCATCAGTATTTCCGATACTAGTTTATAAGGTAAATCTCAAGCATGTTGTTGGTATGTAGTGTTGATTGATCGTTATGTATAGGTGTCCTGGTTTGATAATGTCGAATGATACCTAATGTCTAGATCCGTATAATTAGATTATTATTTACATCAGATAAAGAATGTTGTAATGCCTAATTGTGTTCGAGAAAATAAAAATTGTTATGTGTCATTTATGAAGTTTAGTTTACTCTTATAAGTTGTTCATTGAATTGTTACTATAGGTTAATAAAATGTTAAAAGTGGACAAGTTAATATGATGAGATTACTACAATGTATTCATGAAATAATTGACTTGGCTAGTGATAATATCATAGTTTGATTTATGCCAATAAATTGGTTTACAATGTTAATTCCAAAATATGATATAAAATTAACTAATTACTAAGTTATACCAAATTAAGCATGACAAATGTAACTCAATTAATTCATAACAAAGGATATGTAAATTATTGGGAAAAGCCCCAACATACCCTATCCAAATGAACATTGAATATAGTATTACATTTAATAAGTTTATAATTTTCATAAAGAATGGTATAAGGCTACCAAATGACATTGAACAAGATAAGGTGAGTAATGACATAACTAAAAGCTTATGACTTATGAAATTGATATAGAATGGGTGTTAAAGGAAGTGAGACAAGTCTCACTTGCACCTCAACAATTATGTTAAAGATACTCACATGGAGGGTGTTAGAAATCATCAGACAAGTCTCATTCACACCATATTGATAATATAAGATTAAGTTCGCATTCATCAAGTAAAGAAAGGGATGAAAAGTCGTCGATTGAGTTAAGCATACCACATATTAGAAGCAAGTTTCCATAATATATGAGTCAACTCTAAAAGTTAAAAATATAAGAAATTGAGCAAAGCACCACTAGATTAGCAATGAGCTTGTGCAAGTACATACAAGCATAATGAGATAAGCCTATAACCAAGGTGGATAAGTAGTCTTTAAAACCTCGTAGTCTTTGAACTACGTTGCCAGCATTGGAACTAGCCAGTGGATTCTACCTAAGACACCTAGGTAGTATTCGGTTTAACTTTGGCAAGTGAACCACCCCTTTTAGTGTGGGACAGTCACTGGATTTCATGTTTAGCTTACATGATCTAAATTGGTTAATGCTCAAAGAAAGTATTCGATTTCACTTTAGCCGTTAATCACCTCTTTTCATTGTAAAGAACACCCTAGACTTGGTTTCACTTTCGCCGGTGAACCACCCCTTTTCAGCGTGGGGCAGACTTTGGATTTCATGTTAACTAACATGATCTAGGTTCACTTTGATCAGTGAACCACCCTTTTTCGGTGTGGGGCAAACATTGGATTTCATGTTAGCTCACAAGATCTTAATGCTAAATATTTATTTAAGAAAGATTATAATAAGAAGAAATGTAAGTTTTATGTTAACTAAGTAATCAAGAGCTTAAAGTATATCAAATCATCAGTGGTTGATCAGAATGAAGTTTTAACAAGTTATTGTATTATGTCAGTAAAGATATATTCCCCTGTATCTTCACATTATGAAAATGATAAAATATATGTCCTAGCCAATAAATATTTGTTTATAAAGATTTCATGCTTAATTAAAGAAGAATGGAAAGAATGACTTGTGAGTATGGTAGTCAAAACATTTCCTTAGTCCTTTGGGTTACTTACTTGATTCATTGTAGGTATGGTTCTACAAGGAATCTTTCATGACCCGCAAATACACTCTAGAAGTTAGAACATCCTTGTGTCATGACACGGCAAAATGACTTCAAGAAGTCTCATCTAAGCCTCTCATATCATTCATTGCATCATAAACATTCTAAAATGAGTAAAAAATTTAAACTTTCTTCACACACGAAGAACTCTCTCATAAACAACATGCAAGAGGAAAACTTTTCTTTAAAACATTAAATCTTCTAACCAATTTAATTGAACCATCTAAAGTTAGGAGTTTACAACACTTGGGACTAATCCATTACAAGATATAAAATAACGACTTAAGAGATAAAACAAACATGTGGATATTGTCCTTGATCAAGATCACGTATAATGAGTCACATACATCCTAAAGAATTATCAATATAAGAATATGAGATATTTCTACAAAGGTGACTCTAAGGTTCACTTGAGTTAGTTGTGAAGCGACCGCCCATACAATCCATTAAACACAAAATTAAGAAATCCTATAGACTACCTAAGATACAATCGTTCTCATTTAATACATTAGCATATATATGAGATGATATTCTCCTTCCAATGGCTATCAAAATATTTACTTAAGTAAATCAAGAAGATACCGTCTATAGTGACCTCTTAATGATTACCTAAATAATCCATAATATTACCTAAGGCATAGATCATGTCCACATAATTAACCAACATCCCTTACTAGATTTATTCTTAAGACAT
This sequence comes from Solanum lycopersicum, assembly GCF_036512215.1. Classification (NCBI taxonomy): domain Eukaryota; kingdom Viridiplantae; phylum Streptophyta; class Magnoliopsida; order Solanales; family Solanaceae; genus Solanum; species Solanum lycopersicum. The sequence continues at coordinate 36,156,975 of NC_090804.1, forward strand.
ATATATGTAAGATAAGAAGTGGCCATTACTATGCCTCCTTCACACCTTAACTAGACAACCCTTAATTACTATAGATAAGTACTACATCATTTAAACATACTTTCTTAAATTAAATCATTACATTCGTTATTTCATTAAGAGTCATTCAACACATCTACGACATTCAAGTAAATGTATTTAAAAAGACCTAGGGACTCTCACTAACACGTTCAAAGCCTATTGTGCAATGTCTAGATAGTGTCCCATACTACCACCTAAACATCATAAAACTTGTCTAATTCTAGTAAGTAACCCATATAATGTGAATAGGCACTAATTGATATAGAAAATGTTAGAAACTCATGGAATTCGGACTTCAAACCTACTGCGATAAAGTTGTTCTACTTGCCAAGGGTAGAACTAGGACACATCCAATATAGGCACATGGTTAAGGAATATGAAGGGAGTTCTTTGTATTCTAGTCTTATACAAAACTAGAACTACTTCCATAACATGTTCATCACCCAATAACATTTACCCTACCAAAGTGGTCCTCTTAGGGCTACATTCCAATGGATACAAGAAGCTCCTTATGACTTTCCTAAGGTTTGATATGATGTTATTCCAGCCAATAAACCTTAAGTCCATAATCCTTTACTTTAAAAGATACCATTACGACTTTCGACTTCAACATACATAACCTTACTACATGGTTCATGGTTTCACAGAAGACACTTAAGCATTCTATGTCAAGACAACACATATTCATAGTCATACAAGAATCAAGTAAATGACAAAGGAACAACCACCTTAACACATATTACTAGTCATTCTATAAGCACATAGGAACAACCATTATAATCTTTATATCATCCTACGCACTACCATATCATCAATATAACTATTATAGATATATATAATTGAGTAGTAACAACCATGCATAAACCCTAAGACTACACACCATGCATAAACCTTAAGACTACACATACACATAGTCATGGTTTGCGTAATTTTATAACATACATACAAGAACACATACTTTCATATTCCTTCACATAGAGATAGATATAGTCATATTTCACACAAAACAAATATACAAAACATTATAGTACTTCAAGTAGTCCCAACGAGTCCATGATCATCATATTGCTTAAAGTTAACGCTGATAAGGCCACATCAATTGCAGGTAAAGAACATAACACCACAACCTTAAGTGGACCATAGAAATCACAATATAATTGAAGTCTAATTAACATAAAAATAAAGGAATTGGGGAAGCATACCTCACTCCAACTTACCATTTCGATTTCAAGGCTAAATCATCCAATCCGATATTACAAGGACCATACCAAAGGCCATAACAAACAACTCAATACAATTATATCATTAATAAATGAAACTAGGTAAGTGCATTACATACTTATAAATCTAATACAACGTAGATATCAATTGAATATAATTATTGGATCATTATAAAACCCATAGAAAATTATATTAGAACCCATAAGCTTTAAGTAAATATCAATTCAGTAAGCTTAGCATGCAATATATCTATGAGTATTCATTAATAAATGAATCAAATTGAAACAGCCTATACATAATACATACATAATATATTCATTTATCAAAATCCCATAACAACCTACACATGAATTCATGTATTTCAAAGCATAATCAATTCACCCATATGTTAGTGAAATTTAAAGAATTAAGAAGATCAAGGGTTCATGGAGAATTTCATTGAAAACATCAATTATACATAAATTTCATCATTTATAACTGTTTGGAAACTATTTATGCAAGAACACAAGACATCGAGTGTAAATTGCACTTTTTCATCTTTTTTAAATCTTTTGAAAACCATCTTTGAAAATGGATCTAAGGTATAGAAAACCTTAAATGAATAACTTCCATACATTATTGGAAGAATCGAATCAAAATTGAAGAATAAATTTCATTGAAGAATCGTCTTCAAGCAACATCTTCATCTTGAACTCACATGGATGTTTTTGGAGAACTTTAGGAGGGAAAGTGTTTTTATTTAGGTGTCAGGGTTATAATTAGAATTAAACGACTGATATACTCTTAAAATACCCATAAAAAACAAAAATAATCGTCCTCCTATTTTAAAAAGTGTTGAGGTGAAATCACAACTTCACCCCTAACACTACTGAAAACAGGCAGAAAATAGGAGCCATCGATATGACCATCAACGGACTGTTCGTCAGGCCACGTCACATTGATGTGGGTTTCGTTGATTTGTTAAGAGATTAATAAACCTGCAAGAAATTTGGATCCATCGATGAGACCCATCGATGGGCCGTCTCCTCTTCGATTGGTTCGTCGTTTCGCCACTATGTGGCAGTGTCAGTCTCTAAGTTGGGGTCCTCCCTTAGGGCCCGTTTTTGCGTCTTATGTGGATTTGTACCCGGATGTTTCTACCCCAAATATGTTTGTACAATTTTAGGAGCTACCACATGAGTTTCATAAAAAAAGAACCCGTAAAACTCGACGAAACATACAAAGACACACACATAGTCGTTTCAAGGCAAGGCTTTTGAACATCATGGACGTTCTTGGATGTTTGACCTCCAAAATTCATGAAACATAACACAATGCCTATAAACACCATATAAATTCATTTTACTACCATATAATCTCATGAATCACAAATATACATGTAAAACCACATATGAGTCACACAGATGAATTAACCGTCGAATGTCATGATCGTTCATTGACATTTGACTTCCAATGCACCTAAACTCTTATCTAATGCCTATATATCACATTATATACAAAATTAGGACCTTATATCACCATTACAATCACATTAGTCTCTATCTTTACCTAAATAATTTTTGGGGTCTTACAATCTCCCCCACTTGGACAACCTTCTTTCTCGAATGACACTAGCAACTCTCCCAACACTTCCAAGAGTAAGGATTCAATTAAAAACTCGTAAACATTTAATATGACATACAATCTATAATTACACATAAATTTAACATAATTAAGTGATCATAGCATAACAAGAAACTAGAAAACATTCTATAACTCATCATGCTATAAAACTCACATGCTTCATTCCAACTAGCAAAATATAATTTTATATTTAAAATAAAACTTATAAACATCAGTTATAAAAACATTAAAACAGTTTTAGACTAAAGAATCAATTAATCGAATTTCGAAAAAGTTCACAGTGAAGTGGCAGTTTTCATTAAAGTGATTAGATCAAATTTTAAAAAAAATGAAATTTATGATGTAGAAATGATAATATTAAAGGTAACTTCATATAAAATTTAACAACCCTAAAAATTGATATGCTAAATAAAGCTTAATGTGTCAAGAATGCCAATGATTAGACCGGGTTCACACGGATAGATGCGTGTAGAACCAGACTTCGGAACCCTTACTACATTCAATCGAACTAACATGGGGAGTTAGTTGATCTATGAAAGGTTGGGTCCAAAAAAGTAGGGCTCTTGAATAAGAAGATTTACTCGAAGTAGTCTTTACCGGACATAAAGAGAATAAATCTTACGTTTGGAGGGTCTAGGAGTGAAATAGTCTTTTAACAGGATAAGGGTTGTATCCTAATTACCCTAAATATATAATTAATTTTTTGATTAATAAGGTGTAGGGGAATTTTTGGGAGAGAGGGCCCAAATTGGGCTCTACAAGTGAAGTCTTGCTCCACCCGAGTTCGAACCTAGGTGGAAGCAATGAATTAATTTTTTTAAATTTAATTTTTCAAATTTATGTAATTAATATATATTTATTAGTTAATAACTTATTTAAAATAAAAGGAAATAATATTTTTAATAATTAAATAAAACCGTATTTGACTAAGTCCTACACTGGATTCCTAAGACTAAGAGAACTCTTCGCTCCCATGCTCATCTCTCTCTATCTGACGTCTCTATCACTCTCATTCACGTTTTATCTGCCAAAATAACTCTAAAAACAGTAGTTAAACCAATTTTTTTCACACTTGGAGAGCTCACATGAAAATATAAGAAAAAACAAACGTTAATCAATCATGTAGACAAAGAGAAGGTTTTCCTTCGAGTTTTATGTTAAACTTATGGTGTTGGAGTTGTGTTTGGAGGAGTTCTTTTGGCAGCAATTCGCGTTTGAACGTCAAGAATGTATGGGTTCTCTAAAGACCCCTTAAGGTTCAAAATATTCATCACGAAAACTAGGATTGTTCCCGCTGCATGTCCCTGTCACTAGCTCCCATGGAATAAGAGGTTTATTATGTTTGCAGGTAGAAAACAAGGGATGAAAAGTATTTCCATGATTATTATGTGTTTATATGTACACTTTGAATTATATGACTTATATTGATGTTTCCAAATATTAACTACGTGTGTATGTGTGTTGCCAAGGCTATTGCTCAAGTTTTAGGACTTGAAATAACATGATACTTCTCTACATTTCATGTACACATGCTGATGTAAATGTTATGTTCATATGAGTTTAAATGTGGCTGATTTGTGAGATAATGTCTTGTCAAAATGAATTCACGAAGACACACCTAAAATGTTCTAAATGCACTATGGAACTCCCCTATTAACTAACGTTTACTTGATGAAAGGATGCTCAAAAATTAAAATAAAAATTCCAGCTTCTATTGATGAATTTTTGTTAGTAATGAGGGTTCAAAATGTTGAATAACATGAATAAAAGAAGTGAGGTCATGGGAATCCAATTCAGGACCTCTAGGCAATGAAGGATAGTAAAGTAAATGAATGAAAAGAAATGAGAGGCATTGAAATCGAACCCACAACCTTTAGGCAATGAAGGAGAGTCAAAGGAAATGAAAGAAAAGAGACGTTAGGCGTGGGAATAGAAGCCACGACCTCCTAGGTAGATTTAAGGAGAAAAATTCAAAGAAATGAAAGAGGGGTTATGGGAGTTCGATCACACATCCTCTTAGTTCCAATCAGAAAAATATGAAGAGAAATTAAGGGAAGGGTACCCAAGCCATATGGATAAAACCAGAGTGCATAAAAAAATGTAAATATTGTTCAATGGGATTTGAAAATAGGGTTCCCTTACCCAAATTCCGTATTGATACATAAGTGATACATGAATTAAATGTTCAAGAATAATGCTGCCTACTTATATCGAAATTTAGATCTTGGCATACATACAAGATGCATAAGTCTTATACCACATAACCTTAGGAAGATATGAATCACTTAATCCAACTATGAATGAATTCTCATGGCTTGTATGTATAGATCCATAAGTCTAACATACGTTTAAAAAAAAAGTGAACCTATGATGTATTTAATGAAATGATGTAACCCTCGAAGCTTTAAGTAAGAGTGTAAAACACACTAAATAACCAATTGCATTGGCATACGATGAAACTAATATTACCTGAGGAAATGATGAAACTCTAGAAAGGTTGAGTAAGAGTGTGAAACACACAAATGGCCAAGCATTGGAATATGATGAATTTAACATTAATGTAAAAAGATGTGAGTAATTATGAATTACAAATGTGATAATGTTAATGAATGTGGTGAAAACACAATATGAGGCTAATGTAAAAGATGAGAGCAATCTTAAATGAGCCTAAGTAATGTTACCAAAATTTACTCACATATGAGAGTGTAAAGTTAATGAAGAGACCAGTCTCTTTGAATAATCTAATTAAAGTATAGAGATTAACACACTTATAATAATGATGAGATGAGAAATAATCTATTGAGCTATGATGTCCTCACACTACAAGCCAACTTCCATGACGTATGAGTTGAATGTAATGGAACATTATATATCGCACCGATAGACTAGCTATGAGAGGTGATGCCTTCTCTCGAGAATGGAAGATGTTCATGTAAGTCTAATAAGATGAGACTGTCCAGCATTCTTGGTATGGGTCTCCTTATATATCCTAGTCTCCGAACCCATACAGCCAATATAGGGATTCGGCGGGGTTCAATTCCCATGTATGCTAGAATATTTTGGGTTACTCTCGATGGTGATTCCCCTTCTTTTCGGTGTGGGGTTTCATGACACTAGATTTCATGATGTTCACATGATTTATGTCGGTTAAAGTTAAAGTTCCCAATGAATGAGTGAGGCAAGCCTCAAATGATGCACATAATGAAAGGAATGATACACAAGTTTTAGGATTGGATAATCAAGAGGTGAGTTAGATTCAAGTCATGACATTAGGTCATTCTTGGTCATTCAACAACAAATCCGATGAAAGTCTTATCAAAATCGTAGGTATAGCTTGTGTTACACTGGCCCATAAATGAAATGAAATGAAGTACGTATGAATGAATGAAATAGACTCTGTGTTTGATAAAGCAGTCTCCCTAGTTGAGGTCCCATATGTTAAACCCTCATATTCGGGAAGTGCTAATGTCAAGTCAATTATTCCAAGGTCTCATGGCATACGAATAAATGATATGAACAAAGTTATGTGTTATATGAACTATGATATGTGCTCTATGCAAGATGTTATGTGTTGTGTGAAATATTAAAAGTATTATGATGCATGATATCTCAAGCTATGACTTTCCCAATCAAAATTTAAAAATTTCTCTCACTTTCCTTATTGAAATTTAGAAAGCTCACTAATTTTCCTAATCCCAATTTGGCAAGTCCACTGACTTGACTTTCCATAATCATGTTGCTAGGAAAGAGATATTCTTATGCATGCATGTACTCGATGTGTGCTTGCATAAGGGCTCCATTTAGTCCCGTATCGGTTAGAGAACTAGAACATCTGGCGTGGCATAGATAATGAATCCACTCGACTCGAAGTTCTAATTAACGATATGGAGCATATGTATATGAATCTCTCGTTCTCTTTTTTACTTCCTCAAATGTAGTTCAAATCTTTGATGGTTCTCAAAAAATTTACAATTTTAACTTGAAGACTTTCTTGAGCTCTACTCTTATATCTATCTTGAATGTCAATTATGAATTCAAGAATTATAGTTAATGATATGAAGGATCTAGGTGATAATTTTGACTCATGAATACATACTCTCCAATCTTATACTTTCCTGCATGAGTCTTGAAACAAGTGACTAGAAGTTTTAGAAGACTCTTCAAAAGAACTCGAAGGAACTTGTTCAAAAGGTTCTGAACAAATACCAAAATTTAATCTTGACTTTACCTCGTATTTGAATTATTTTTTCAAAGTTATGATTCATGTTATGTATGATTTATAAGTTTTTAACGTGTTTAGAATCAAAAAGAGTGAAAATATACTTTAAATAAAGCTCAAATAGAACGACCTGTGGCAAAATGGAGGGAGCAGGTGACCCAGGGGATATGGGTGGCGCGGGGCGCCAACTCCTGGATTAAAGAGAAGGGTTTGGGGGTGCTATAGAAGGTGTGCCTCTCCAAGCCCCAACCCAAAAATTCTGCCGAACGTCCTTGCTCTTTTTCTCACCCTAACTCGCCTAAAATCAAGTAGTTTGTTCCCCTATAACATGATTCTATTACTTAACCTAATTAAACTCAAATATACAAAACATAACACTCAAATTAGTCAATTTAATCTAAATAATTCATCAAAAACTCAACAAAACAAGATTTAGAATGAACCTCAAGGATACCTATCAAGATATCAACAAGAACTCAAATCTTTAAACTTTAACCATAAAATTTCACTGAAAATAACATGATTGGCATGTGGGTGAACTAATACAACAAAATGGGATCTTACATACCTCTAAGAGATTAAACCCATGGAAAAATCTACAACTAAACTCAAGAACGTCGATGAACGCCTTCATCCATTCATCTATTCTCTTTTTATCTCTTCTTTCCTCTTCTTGAACTGTCACATAACACCCTCGGTGTTTATTAGAATTATAAAACTGAAACTAATATGATTAGACCCTTAAAATAATATTAAAAATGAAATAACTCTGATTGAATAAGGAAAGGACTAAAATATCCCTCACTATTTCGGCTAACTTTCCTTAACTGAAAAGCCTAAATTGAAAAGGTTATATTTCACTCATCCAAACTCGAAACATAGAAAACTTGTCGTCTTCGGAAAGATAATTCAAATATTTTTCCTATGATACCTTGTATCACACCTTTATTTTTTTTATAGGAGTCATAGTTGTTTTATGTTGACCTAAAACTCATACTTAGCTTATCTTGAAAAATTTTAGATTTTGCTTTTCCATATTTAATTCTTTTTTGAAATCTTGCGGATAAATCTAGTGAACCGGCCTAATATATAAGAAACTTTAAATACCTTTGTAATATATCACTCACTACGAAGAACGGTTCCAGTCTTACTTCTAGAAAAACATAATGAAATAATAATACTTCAAAATATCCCATTTATCAAAAAATATAATGAAAGGCTAAGTCTCAAAGTCGCCATCTTAGACATACGAATATATTGGGACATGGACCATATTTCATCATATAGAAAATAGTTATGTCTATTGCAGTACTTTCAGTAAGGCAATCTAAACATCAACATGTCTTCAAATCTAGTGAGGACATACCAACTCTTGCTTGAATGAACACTAATCCAACTTACTTAGCTTAGTGGATCTCCTAGACTACCATACGTGATCATCCAAAAAGAATTACCTGTCAATTCCCATGTTGGTTTCTTGATTTAAATGGAGACTTAAGTTAACATAAACTCTCATCCCCACATCGGTGCTTCATATTACTCCCAAAATATACTTTAGCGCATACTTTTAATAAAATTCCCTTCCTTTCGGTTGAGATAATTTATTGAACCCTTTAGCTTTATAAAGATCCTTTTGGAATCAATTTTCCCCTAATTGTATGATTGTGATGAAAGATAAAAAGAGGATTGTCTGTGACCTCTATGAGGTTAATGACACCGGTCTCATCTGGGGTTTAGTATCCGGGTGTGACACTACTTAACACTAAGATACAGTAGTTTAACTTCGACTAGTTACCGGATGTGTTGGACGTTTGACCTCCAAGCACTTCCAATTATTATATAATTCCTATTAACAATATTATTAAAAATTTTATGACTTTAAAGCATCACTACACACATGTTAGGCTGTAGTTTTATCTAGGTCATTTTTAGAGGAGATACAGGAAAATCCATTTCTTGGATTACACCACTAGGCTTTTGATGCTCGGCTTTCACTTGTTGGAAATTTAGAAAATTGGCTACAAACTACGCTATGTTCCTTTATAAGATATCTCACCAATATAGCTCCCTAAGATAATGGTACATTTCGGTTGAACCCGGAGAGTTAGAATATCGGGAATCATGAGCTTCTTCACACCCTATTCCTCAAATCATCCACATCTGGTACACATAGTCTATTTTGGTACCTTACCACACCTTTCACAACTGGGGAGCACTCCTTAGATTTTATTGGAGGCGCCATCCTCAAAGAGAACTAAGACTAGCCTCTTAGCATTCATCATTATATTGATAGGTTCAATATGCAGAAAATTTAAAACTTTTCGTATTCAATTACTTCAATATGTTTACTTAGACCTCTCACTTACATATAATATATTCCTAGCGAGTATACTTAGACTCCTAGTATTAGAAGATTTTATAGTCTTCTACTTTTATGCCACATATAGAAAACTTAAATAATATAGTCTCAATAAGGAAGTCTTATATTAAACCATATAAATGGAGTCAACCATATGAGCACAAGCCCTTACACAATGCATAAATGCCACTTAGGTCTTACAACAATATCTTGAAACAACTAGAGTTAAATGATCATCTTTAGACTATAACAAAGAAACATAGCTACAGTAATAACAAGCAATCATCATCAGACTTAAGGAAATACACAGTTGGAAAATGATTCCAAGACTTCCTTGCAAATGAACACAATCTCGTAAAAGATTGGAACCTAAAATGTTGGGGAAAAAAGGAGTAATGGGGTTAGCACATTACTTGTACTAAGTATGGAAACATATGCACATACAACGTAGAAATCATGCCAAAATGGAAGTTAATTCAAAAGCATTCAAAGATACTTTGAAAAGTCTTTTGCACAATTTAGAACCAATACAAGTCAATAAGCACGTACTCCTTAAGTTTAGACCATGTGTAACACAAGACCAGCAATACGAGGTCTAGTCATGTTAATATGCATATCAATATATTGAGTACATAATCAAGAAGAATCTATCATCAAGTAAAAATATCAACAAGCATGCATAAGAGTTCATAACATATTAATAAACGCAACCTCATCACTCATACACCCCCTATGAAGTCCATTTGTGGATTGACTAAGTAAGGCCCAAAAACCTTACTCAACAAAGTAAACCCAAAAAAACTATAAGAAATGTCAAACTTTACATAATATATCTTTAAGAGTAGACATTATCGTACTTTAGATATAGAGACCAACCACATGTTCATAAGTGAAACCACTATAACATAGTATCATTGACATGTAAGATCAATATATACAGATCATTTAATGTTTATTAGCATAAAAGTACATAAGAACATCCTTTTACGACTTCCCTCAAGGCTAACTAGTGCAATTGTACAGGTAGAGCCCCATACTATTGCCTAGACTAAGACAAACCTCTTAGGTAATCAAAGATAGAGTTCACTTTATTACTTCGTTTTACCTTTGGGAACATAATGACTTAATCGACATAGCCAGATGACCTAATGTGGAATACGGTGCCATGGAACCCTACCCAAAAAAATGGTGGACTATTTGACAAGGTAGTCCCAAAACATGAACACATCATCTATGTGGATCCACTAGCTACTATTCTTTGGGGCAAACATAGTTCAATATCGGAGATGTATTTACGACCCTCTTTATTTTCCATGGATTATTGTCACCAATCTCATTAGTACAATAGTGAACCTACCTTCCCTATATGGGAAGGGATACTCCTTACTTCTAGTTCACTCAGTGCTAAGCTAGATTCCCATTTTAAATGTCTTTCATTAATAATCATAATTTAGTTTAGGTCATTGGGGTCTACCATTTATATAGTCATAGTCATTGCTCTATAGGAATTGCGTGCGTATGTCATTTTAATACAATTCACACATCTGAGGTTCACACAATTACATAACTATATAATGAAAAGGCACATTGGTAATTCATCATCAACATTATATCATTACATCCTAGAAAACAACTCACAATCCATAAATCAAGACATTTCAATTCAACATCATACCAACCCTTATTAATCTTGTTATAAGGTATACTTCAATATAACTTCATCACCAAACATCTATAATTGAAGTAAAGGTTTTATATCACAATACTTACCAAATTTCTTTCCAATGTCATGATCCATGGACTTCCCATAAACCGACCAATTCCATCCAACAATAGGTGTAATATAATGACACAATAGTAATTATCAAAATATTGAAGTCAGTTTCATCATCACTTTACAAATTAAATTAAACTAATATCCTAGGGTTTAGGGAACATGGTTCATTATAAATTCTTCAACAAATAGATCAAATAAAAAAAAAGATTACCCTAGGAAGTAAATTAAAGAATTTGAGTAGATAAAACAAGTCTAACTATCAATTCATTCATCAATTTGCATCAATTTATAAGCAATATAACAATCCATAAGTTCCTTTACTTAGACTAGATCTTATACTATTGAATATTATTTTAAATGATGTTTTCCATACCTATATTAATGTACAAAATTCAATTAGAAGATGTTATAGGAAAAATGATAAAGAAGGACAAGACGTTCGGAAACTATCTAAATTGAACTAGTCAACATTCTTATGTTTGGTGAAGGTTTGGGAGAGTCAAATGATGTTCAAAATTTGTAAATATACTTTAAATAGGTAATCTGTAGTACAATGGGTCCTAACATCTAGTAACGAATCCAAAAGGACAACCCAAAAGGTCATAGAAGAGGACCCGAACATGGGCAAACAGGCCACCAAAGAAAATTGTGGGAAAGCAAGAAAAGAGAGGGCGGGATGGGTTATGTTATTGAGTATTTCACTATGTTATTGGATGATTTTGTGAATGGATTGTACATTCTTGATTATGATTCATTGAAGCAATAGGTAAGTATTCTAAAGTCATGATGCTATGAAATTGAAGCATGTATTATGTTGCTATGCATATATGTTGGCATATGATTATGTAAAATGTGGGATCGTTTAAAGGATATGATAATTCAAGTTGATGATGTTTATCATGTATGTCATACACACTATTCTTATAATATATTTATCTCACAAATGAACTGTTATCATGAATGGAAATTATCATCCTAAACCAAAAGATCATATGATCATATTTATACATTGAGTAAATCTCCTATGACCTGTGATAAGATTTATGAATGATTTAGAATATCATATGTACGATATAGTGATGTTAAAAGAGAAGCCTAAGTAATCTTCTATGTGAGACGCCTATGTTTACCTCAATATATATTAACCATAAAGTCTAAGTATTTTTCATGTAGTATGCAAAAGTTTTTAATTTTTCCGCATTTTAAATTGATGACATGTTATGATAATCTCGAAGGGATTGTCTGAATCCTCTGAGAGGACGACGATGTCCGTCACATCTTGGGGGTGCTCTCCCTATGTGACAAAGTTTATATCAGAGCATGATGTAAAAAAAATTAGGGTGGTTTCTCACTAAATCATATTATATAGTATTTTTCTCATGGTTATGAAGCGCGCCACAATTATGAATGAGATGCTATGGGATTAGCAAAATTCTCTTTTTTTTGTAACCTTATGCCTTACCTCTAAAGTTCTGACACTATGTGTCTTTTAGCATCTAACCCATTTGTTGTGGTTAAAGGCGATGAACACAATAAGGACAGCACTGAGAAGAGTAAGAGAAGTGATTGCGAATATGGGAGCTAGTTCCCAAAGCAATCGAGTTCCTCCTCAAGTGCAAGCTATTGCAAGTTCATGTTCTGGTAATTCCTTTGGCCATGTTTGATGGAGAGGTGAGGGAATCCTTGTTCCAAATGGCCTAAGTCATCACCACGCAATATAAAGATACTACGGCAGAAGCTAACAGGGAGGTAGTTCCTAAAGAGAACTAACATGCTAGTACTATGGATAGCCATTTGATGGATTTTACAAGGATGAATACTTATATTTTCCTTGGATCAAAAGTTCATGAAGACCCCAAATATTTCCTTGATGAGGTCTATAAGATCTTTTTTTATCATGGGGGTGAGTACTAATGAAAAGCTAATCTTGTTGCCTATCAAGTCAAGGATGTGGCTATGACATGGTACAATCAATGGAAGGATGGATTGTCTTTGTGAGGTGGTCCTATAACTTCAGAGATTCTAAAAAAGACCTTTATTGACAGATTCTTCCCGATGGAGCAAAGGGAAGCTAAGGTAGAGGATTTCATCAACCTTTGTCAAGGAAGTATGAATGTTAAGGAATACTCCTAAAAGATTATTAAGTTGTCCAAATATGCTTCCTCTTTTGTTTCCAATTCTAGGGATGAAAAGAGATGTTATATAACGGGTGTATCGAAGATCTTGATGAAGAATGTCGTGAAGCAATGCTTGATGAAAATGTGCATATTTATAGGTTGATGGTTCATGATCAACAAGTAGAGGAGAGTCATCTAAGGAAGAGAAATAGGGAAAGAAAGAAGTCAAGATCTTTTTAAAGTGGTACTTCCAAAAGTAGGCTTAAAATTCAAGACAAGTCTATGTTCAAGAAGAGGTTTGCAAACCAGGTTTCTTCAAATGTCTCCAAGACTCGAAATTATAGGGTGTCCAATCCTAAACCTAAAAATGGGAGAAATATTGATCCACCATAAATAAAAAGACCAATTTTTGGTAAGTATGGTAAGAAACATGTTAGTGAATGTCTTATTGGAAATAATGGTTGGGCAATGGTGGCCATATGGAAAAAGATTTTCCTAATGTGAGGACTACAGGAAAAGGGAGTAGCCAAGCTCAATAAAGTGATCCTAGCTCTGAAGTTCCAAAAAGTAATAGTTTTTATGCTAAGGCTAGGGGTGAACATGATATATCCTGATGTGGTTACTGGTCTACATGTCTTTTTTGTTAATTTTTATGCTATGCTTGATCAAGGTTCTACCCTTTCTTTAGTTACACCTTTGGTATCTAGGAAGTTTAACGTACTTTCCAATTTTTTTATTGAATCCTTTTCGGTTTGTAGGTCAATGGGTGACTCTGCGATTGTCAAGAGAGTCTATAGGGAATATCCCGTACTGCTTCCCTATAGAGTTACTCTTGTTGATTAGGTAGAACTTGACATGTTTGAATTTATCATCCTGGGTATGGATTGACTTCATTCTTGTTTCGCTTTCATAGGTTGTAGAACGAGAGTAGTGAAATTTAAATTTCTAATGAACCCATTTTAGAGTTGAAGGGGGGAAATTCTATGCCAAGAGGTCAAATCATTCCTTGATGTCTTGTAAGATGATAGCCAAGGGTTGTCTATGCCATATAGTGAATATTAAAGATCTAGAATATGAAAATGCACCTATTGAGTCAGTCACTATAGTAAGGGAATTCCCAGAGGTTTTTCCTAATGACCTACCAGGAGTTCCTCCTATATGGGATATTGACATTATCATTGACTTGGTAACGTTTACAAATCCCATTTCAGTTCCTCTATATCTAATGACCCCAGACGAAATAAAATAGTTGAAGTTATACTGAAAGATTTACTAGACAAGGGATTCATTAAACCTAGTATTTCTCCATGGTGTGCTCCATTCTTGTTTGTGAAGAAGAAGGATGGGTCCCTGAGAATATGCATTGATCGTCAGCAACTCAATAAGGTCACCGTAAAGATCAATTATCCTATCCCTCGGATTTATGATTTATTTGACTTAACGTCGTGATATCACCAAATTAGGAAGAGAAGTGAACATGTTCCCAAAAAAGCTTTCCAAAATAGATTTTGTCACTATGAATTTCTTGTTATGTCTTTTGGGTTAACTAATGCCCGACAACATTTAAGGACTTAATGAATAGATCTTTTCGAGATTACCTCGACTTTTTTTTGTTTATTTCATTGATGATATTTTGATATACTTAAAGAATGAAAATGAGCATGAGAGTCATTTAAGATTGCCTTGCAAGTCCTCAAAAATCACCAACTTTATGAAAAAGTTAGAAAGTGTGAGTTCTGGTTGAGGTCAATTGATATTTTTGTCCATGTTATCTCGGGTCAGGTTGTAGAGGTTGATACGAAGAAGATCGATACAATCAAAAATTTTCCTAGATCTTTTACTCCCACCGATAAAAGAAGCTTCTTTTGTATAGATGGATACAATGGAAAGTTTGTTGATGTATTTTCATCCATTGCTTCTCCTTTGATAGATTTGACCCAAAAAGGTAAAGTTTTAGTGGTCGGAAGATAATAATAATGGTTTTCAAGAGTTCAAGCATAACGTAACCTCAACTCCGTTGTTTACCTTACCAGAGGGTAATGAAGGTTTTGTAGTGTATTGTGATCCCTCTCGAGTGGGCTTTCGATGTGTCCTAATGTAACATGGTAATGTTATAGCTATGCTTCTAGGAAACTCAAAGTTCATGAGATGAATTATCTGATTCATGACCTTGAGTTAGCTGTTGTAGTTTTTTCCTTGAAAATACGGAGACATTATTTGTGTGGTGTTAATGTTGATGTGTTTACTAACCATTAAAGTCTTCAATATGTGTTCACACAAAAAGAGTAGATTCTCCGACAGAGAAGCTGAGTAGAACTTTTGAAACATTGTGATATGAGTGTCCTTTTACCACCCGTCAAGGACAATGTGGTTGTGGATGCATTGAGTCAATGAATATGGGTAGTGTGTCTCGTGTGGAAGAAGAGAATAAAGAACTTGAGAGAGATGTTATAGTTTGGATCATTTAGGTGTGCGGTTAGAATATTTCACCATTGGTTGTTTTATCGTCAATCCTAACTCTGACTCATCATTAGTGGTTGACGTGCAGTCTAAGAAAAATTTTGATCCTCTATTGATGGATTTTAAGAAATCGGTACTTGGTGAGCTCAATGAGTCATTCTCCTGGGGGGATTGTTTTCCTCAGTACCAAGGGAGTTAATGTGTACTGGATATTGAAAATTTGAGAAATCAAATTCTAGAAAAAGTCCATGGTTCTTGTTATTCTATTCATTTGGGTTCCACAAAAATCTATCATGACCTTAGAGAGGATTATTTCAAGGTGTACAAATTTCCAACAAGTAAAAGCTAAGCATATAAAATTTGGTGGTATAACCCAAATAAAAGATTTATTTATTGGAAGTGGGAAGCCATCAATATGCACTTTGATGTGGGGTTTCCTCAAACAGGGACATAAAATGATTCCATATGGGTAATTGTGGATAGGTTTACCAAATCTACCAACTTTATTCCTGTTAAGTCTACCTACACTGCCGAAGATTATGCAAGAATCTACGTTAATGTGATTGTGAGTCTTGATGAGATTGCATTCACCATAATATCGGATATGGGTGCCCAATTAACTTCTTTGTTTTGGAAAGCCTATCAAAAGCGTTTAAGTACTAAAGTTAAACTTAGCACCGTTTTTTCGTCCTCAAACAGATGGGCATGCGAACATTAAATTCAGACCCTTAAAGAAATGTTATGATCCTGTGTTACTGATTTAAAAGAATGTTTGGATGATCATCAAAGTAACATCAATTTACTCATAATACAATGATTCAAAATGTTTTATGCAAGAACCCATGGCTAGATCACAAAATAAAGAATTCATGCTTTTATCATCTTTGAAAGATCATTAGAATTAGAATCAAGATGTTAATGCGCATCGCGATGGCTCTTTTAAATCATGTTTCTGGAAAATTTCGATACAGAATGGTGTGTGACAGCCTCACGTTTCAGGGAAAGATCTTTTCCCACTGAGTGTCAGCTGTGCGATGCGTAACCACTGCCAGATTATCGATTGCGCGACAACTTCCTTGGCAAACTTTAGGTCCTCCTTGGGGACCCTTTTGCTGCTCCCTGAGGCATTGTTCTTGCATGTATCGACCCTTTACATGTCAGGACATGCATATGAACCTTCCTTACTAAATTTCACCCTCAAACCATCCCTCAATGCATCACTAGAAACACTACGACACACTAGTTTAACATCGACTAGTTTCCGGACATCTTGGACGTTCTTCGACATTTGACCTCCAAACACTTACAAACATTATATACTTCCTAAGAACACAATTATTAACAATCCTTTGACTTGAAAACATTATTACTAAAGTGTTAGGATCTAGTTTAGCCTAGCTCATTTTTAGGGTGTAACAATTCTCCCCCACATGGAAACATTTGTCCTCGAATGACACTTGCTATTATTTAGGAACATTATAGAGATAAGAAACTTGAAACTTGGAAAATATATCCATACCTTAAATATAAGATACACAAGTGTAGGATAAACATCAATTGCACAATATGTAGACTCAAAACATAACAAGAAGATAGAAACTACTATTACAACTCATCATGTAATAAGGCTTACGTTCTTCATTTCAATTATGAGGAATTCCTTCTCCATCCATTATCATGATCATATACATTATAAAATTTTTTATGAAAAAACAATTTAGTCAAATTGTAATAATCTTTACAGTGAACACTAAATTATTTGCAGTTAATCACGTTCAATTATTCCTTAATGCAACTCTTATGCATTTTATGATGAGAGCATGACATTATAAGATAATAATCTTTATAAAATCAACTAAAAACATAATCATAACTTTTTAAGAGGAACAATGCAAGGAATAAATTAAAATCAATTTCAACTGGACTCCTAAACGCTTTGCAACATGCTACATGATATTATGATATTCTTTCTCTCAAACCTAAATTTTGTAGAAGGAATGAGATAACAAATCACCATTCCACTACTCACCATACTCCCCCACTTAGAAAGAACTCATATAACAAAGAAGAGAAAACTATAACTTATTGGCATCATCATCATCATCCGATATTGTTCTTTGGCTTGGTGAGCATAAAAGCTATTCGTCGTTGGAGCACCACCATCCAGAACATTAGAAAGAACTTGCGTGGCCTCTCTTCGTAGTTTTTGATAAACACTTTCCAATGTATTTCTTCTTACAAGTAGCATAAGTACGCTTAAACAATTGGGAACCACCACCTCTCTCATAGTTGGCCTTAGGAGCACTAGAACAATCTTAATTTAGATGTCTCTTCTTAAACTTAGGTCGAACCCTCCTCGGTTCTTCCCCTCTTAGAATTTATACATCTCCTATGGATTAAGCATACAACATAAGCCTTGAAAGAGGCATATCACCATGGAGCATGGTTTTACAACACTGTTTCTTCAGAATATCCGAAACATTGATAAAGAACATACTCATAACATGCATAGGGTTAGACACCAAAGATGGAGCATACATAGACAATAGGATAAAATTTAAGAAATACTCCTCAATAATCAATCTACGTTGTGTAAGGTTTATAAATTCCTCAATCTTAACGTCCCTCTTCTCTAGGGGAATGAACCTTTCTAAGAATTCTTCTTTAAATTCTTCCCACTCTAAGGGACCTGAATCAACAGTCCTACTATCCTTCAGTTGAGATAACCACATTTGATCAACATATTTTAATTAATATGAATCTAAATTCCTCTTTCTCCCTAGAAGTTACTCCCATAGCATGCACTATCTGATACACTTCATCCAATAAATCTTGCGGATTTCTTTATGTATTACTTCAAGGAGACTTAGGATAACATAGGATAGGAGTAGTTTATGTGTGATTTTTCGGTTTACTGTAAGTATGCCCATGTGTCAATAAAAACTAATGTTTTACCCTTTATTCTAAATGATGATAATATATAATATTTTGTAAATTAATTCATAAAGTTTTTTTATCAAAAAAACACGACTGGTATATTTCAACTAAATTATTCAGTTTTTCATAATGTTTAACAATGCCATACTTAGTACAATTTTTGTACTAATCCCATACTTTTCTACACTCTATAAGCATAGGTTGGAGGCAAGTTGAACAGTAGAAGTCATGATTGGGAATCGACTCTTTTAGGACTAAGTATGTCCTTATATATTTGAGGGAATAGTCTATGTTTCATTAAATTCTTTATGACTTATTATGTATTTCATTCAATGTACGGGTTCGTGTCCATAGGATATTTATGTCGTGTATTTACGCTGCTTATTAAGATTACACTATCCTTTGATATGTATAAAAGATGTTTCCTTATTATTATTTATCGTAAATGTTTTTAATTGTAAACTACTTTTTATGTCCTATGTAATGAATGATAGGTAAGAAGATTTTGCAAGACAACCGATTGGTTAAGTACGCCTTGTGACGACCTAAGAGTTGTCCTAACTTCTAGGGTGTACTTGCGGGTCGTTACAGTTTCAGTAACTTCAAATAAGAATAAACAAGTCCCTCTCATCACTCTCAAAACTCTCTTTTTTTAACCCCTATTGAAGAACAATAAAACTTGAGGACGAAGACGATGACCTCAAGATTTTCATTCGAAATTCGTGGAATATTCTTAAAGAAGGTATCAATGTTTCACTCTTGTGATTCCTTTCTCAAAGAGGTCATTTGAAAGATTATTTCCAACAATTCAATCCATAGGGTTTTTACTCTACATAAGGGATTTTATTCCTTGATATTTATGAGAAATGATGAAAAAATGATTTTCTATGGATAATTAAGTATATATTATTGAATAAATTGATATTCTACTGTTGGTTTTAGTGTAAAGAATATTCCATAACTAAATAATGGTTTCATTGTATTGTATCTTCGACTAAATGTCATGTAAATAAGTTATTTTAGTGTCCTTAGAAAGTGTGTTATGTTTGGGAAAGAACATATCAGGGAACACTTTCTTGAATATCTCCCAAGTCATAGGAGTACCTCTTTGCGCCCGATTATTTCTTCATTGCATGCACCGAATTTGTGACACATCTTTGAGTTTATAGGCTCCAACTCGGCCTTCTTATTGAAGTCACATCAATAGCCTAGATAATCTTATAGACCTCATCGAGGAAATCGTAAGGGTCTACATCAGCTTTTGACCCGTAGAACATTGGTGGACTCATTCAAGTAAAGTCTCTCAAACAAGAGGACATAGTGTTAGAATGTAGAGGCTCTCGAGGTCCAACCTCCATATTCACTTAAGCATCATTGCTTGGACTTGAGAAGTGACGACATTAGCTTTTGAGGTTATGGGTTGAGACAAATTGAGAACCTCTTCCCTTATCTCTCCATCTGTCATTGGTAGAGGAACAATTGGAACTTGATTACCCATAGAAACTTCTTCAAGTGGAGGCACTTGGTTGTTTTGTGGAGGCACTTGGTTTCGATGAGCTCCCACTTTATCCATCTCTTCCTCATCCCTTATAGTATCTATTCTTCTAGTATTCATACTTATAACCATAATACAAGGTGTAGGTTAAAGCACATAATAATACTTTAGAGGCATGACATAGGATCAGAGAAGATGAGAGTTTCCGAAGAATCACATGACTTTTCATTCATATGTATGGTGCGCTTCACAAATATTAATAAGAACCTTCACAGACGTTGTTTAATTAGACATCAATTTTCAATATATTCAAGCTCATGCTCTGATACCATGTTTTTCACATGCAAGGACTAATCCCTAGATGTAACCGGTGTCGTCGTCCCCGGAGAGGACTAAGACTAGCCTCTTAGATTTCATCATTACATTCACATGTTAGAAATATGGAAAATTTAAAATTTTACATCTACAATTACCAAATTATGTTTACTTAGATTTACTGCCGCTTACACATCATATATTAAAAGAAAGTATACATAGACTCCTTTTATAAGAAGATTCCATAGTCTTCTACTTTTATAACACATATACACAACTTACGTAATATAGTCTCAATAAGGAAGTCTCATTTTAAAGAATCTAAAAATAGTCAACGACATTGGCACAAGTCCTTACACAACGTGTAAATTCCAGTTGGAAAATTATTCCAGGCCTTCCTTGCCAATGGACATAATCCCTTCAATGACGTCAACCTAAAATGTAGAAGTAGAAGGTATAAATGGGGTTACCACATAACTTTTACTATGTATGGAATCATATGCACATACAACACAAAAATCATGCAAAAAGGGACATTTATTCAAAAGCATGCAAAGTCACTTTTAAAAGCCTTATCCACAATCAAGAACCAATAGAAGTCAATAAGCACATTATCCTTAAGTCATGACCATGTGTAACAGAACACCAAGAATACCATGTCTAGTCAACTCAACATACATTTGAGCATAATTGATCATATAATTTAGAAAACTCTATCATCAAGTTATAATATCAACAATCATGCATAAGAGTTCATAACATAATAATATAAGCAAGACCATTACACATACACCCCTATTAGGTCCACTACTACAATGAATAAGTAAGGCCTCGTAACCTCACTCAACCAAGTAAACCCAACAAGAACTAAAATAAATGTCAAACTTTACATGCTATATCATAAAGAGTAGACATCATCATACTCTACTAATAGAGACCAACAACATGTTCATCAGTTAAACCAATATCACACAGTATCATTAACATGTAAGATAAACATATGCATATAATTTACATTTATAAGCATATAATTACATAAGAACAAAATTCTAAGACTTCTCCCAACGCTAACTAGTGCAATATATAGGTAGAGCCCTATACCCTTACCTAGACTAAGAAAAACCTATTAGGTAATCCTAGTTAGAGTTCACTTTATTACTTCTTTTACTTTTGGGAACATCATGACTTAATCGACATAAAACACGTGAGCTAATGTCAAATCCGATGTCATGGAACCCTACACCAAAAAAGTAAACTACTTGCCAAGGTAGTACAAGAATATGGACATAAAATCAATTTTGATCCTCTAGCTAGTATTCTGATGGAGACAACATAGTTCAAGAACAAGGATATGCATATGGGACCCTCTTTATGCTATATGCATTATACTTTCAAAACTCCTGAGTACAATAGTGAACCTACCTTCCCTATGTTGGAAGCGATATTCCTCACTTCGAGTTCACTCGGTGGTAATCTAGAGTCCCTTTTAAAAATTCTATTCATTAATAATCATAACTTAGACTAGGTGGTAGGGGTCCCTTATATAGTCATAGTCATAGATCAATAGAAATTGCATGAGTATGTCCTTTCGATACAATTCATATAATAAAAACCATAATCATTCTTATTATAATATTATTTCAATAAAACTTCATCTCTAAACACAAGTAATCATTATTGCAGTAAAGGTTTGAGATCATAACACATACTAAATCTCCTTCCAAAGTGATCAACCATGGTCTTAACATCAACAAACCAATTCCATCCAATAATAGGTTTAATATAATCGCAAAATAGTAATTAACACAATAATGAAGGCAATTGCATCATCACTATCCCAATTAACTTCAATTCATAACATAAGGTTAAGGGAAAAGGGTTCACAATGAATTCTTCTAGAAATGGATCCAATACAATAACTACATTACCCTAGGATGTCCATGAATTATTATAGTAGATAAAACAAGTCCAAAAAATAATGCATTCATTAATTTACATCAATTTATAAGCAAGATCAAAGATTTGTAAAATTTGGGGAAGGGGGAATGATCCACACGAAATTCCATCATTTAACATTAATTTCTCAACAATCTATACTTAATTAGTCATAGGTAATCAGAATTAGTCATAATCAATTATTAATTTCATGTTTAGACGAAAACTCACTTGTACAAGAAAACCAGATGATTTTGTTTATTTAGAAACCAACATTGAAAGGACTTCTCGGGGAAAGGAATACCAAGAGTGAAGAACCCATACTATTATAAATATTAATCTAAAAAATTCAACTGAAATCCTATACAAACATGTCTTGTTTTCAAGCTTTCTTCTTCCTTTAATGGATGTGGAATAGAGACTGAAAGTAGAGAACATATAGAGCACTGAGAACTTTTGGATTTTGACTTGGGGATTTTATTTTAGTGAGTCAAATCTGTGGAAAAATAATGTAAAATTAATACATAGAACATCCATGAAATACCCAAAAGACCCCTCACTTAAGTTGATCCTTTAATGAAGTCAAACTTGAATTCCAAATTTAAGATTTTCGCTGGACAACAATTCCACGACGCGTAGATTCTCCCACATGATTTTCCAAATATGTTTTCAATACAGTAGATTCAATGAAATGCTCAAGATAAGAGATTTTGTTGACAAAAGTCCCACCAAGCCCGTGAATGGACATATTTCATCTAAGTATATTTTAGCTGACGCTTTTGCAAGTTTCTTGGAAAAGTTAGGGGTCATTTCGTGGACCCCTAGGGCTATACCGATAGGGGTATTACGAATATCTCCCCTTAGTTTCAAGGAAAACGAACACGTAAGCCTCATCCAAACACAACAATATACACAAGTACATTTTATGGGACAACTTCCAAATGTCATCGACGTTCTTAGTCGATTGAAATCCAAACTTAATAAAACATACCACACTACCTAAGGACACCAAAATAAATTATTTTAATTTAAAATCAACTCATTAAACAACAACTAGGCTCTAGTTCACCTAAGTTTATTTTGGGGCGTATAATTTCAATCTAATTGAATGATGAACCTATGTCCTCTTCAACTCGTTTTAGCCTATGTATGGGTATTCTGATTCTGACTTTTTAATGATTAAGTTGGGATTATAGCACGGTAAATTGATAATATATACTTCCTATCATTTGTATTGATGGTAAATTGTTGATGAGGGAATCATGAATACGAATGTTTGAATGTTTGGATAAGGCTAGTCTATTTGTAAACTCTTCTGGTTTTTATTCTACTTTAATTGTTATGTGATTCAATTATGTCAAATTGATGGTTATACACTGATAATGATAGCATGTGATGATGAATTATGTATTTTTGGTATAATATGGATGGAGTATTGAAGAATTGATCTTTATTTTCCTATTGATTGGTAAAGCATGTTATTCATTGTAATCTCGATCTCATAGAACTTGTAGTAGGATTTTGTTTCGGTTATGATTTATTTAACTACTGACTTATTTTGATATTATTGATGTATTGCGGGTGTATGTTATTCGTGATCAAAGAAAAAGAGTCTTGGTAATGATTGATGTAGGTTTTTTAGCCTATAGATTGATAATGCTATATATATGATGTGATCCCAATTCTATGGTAAATGAAGAATGAATTAGACTTGATTATTATGTATTTAGCTACTGCCCTAGATTTTTATTTATTGATGAAATATAATTGTTGATCAATGCAAGTGAGATTTGTTGATGATCTATGACTCTACACAGTCTAGTGCATTGGTGATGTAGTGTACTTTTTACTAACATGATCTTATAGTTCTTATGCATGATTTCGTGTGTGTTAAAGTATATTTAAGATACTTTCCTATACTTAAATTGTTTACGAAGAATTCGTGTTGATCAATGATGATCAAAGGCTAAAATATTGGTAAGAATTGCTCTATTTCTCAACATTTTATTGAAAATATGTGATGTTAAAATTGACTTGAAGGAAATTATACTAGTAATGTGTGTTGGGTGTGAATCACCTTATGTGAAGCCTATTCCTAGTTTCCTGTTCTATCTATGAAATAGGTTGTATGACTAATTTTATGAGCATGTAAATGGAAATGTTAACTTTATATATATATGCTGCCTATGATGAGGTACTATAATGTTATATTAGAAGTAAAGTAAGTATAGGTGCATAATAACTAGAGCTTACTGTAATGACCTTTTAAATCTTAAATAAATGATTTTAATTGTATGCTAACCATTTTACGATGTTGTGTGATGTTTCATTCACTATGATGACTTGATAGGTTTATTAGTATAGGCAAGAGTATGGGACTTTGTCTATGCATTGCACATGTGTTGCTTGATGTAATAGTTCCTAGGTTGATCTTCTAGGTACATGCATAGGATTGTATGAACATTTTATGAATATGAAAATATGGTATGTTTATAAGTATATTTTATGATGAAGTATCAATGTGAATAGTGTCTTGGTGTGTTTATATAAAAGGATTGCTCATACAGTTATACATATAGACTAATTAATTGATATATGAACATGTGTGACATTTATTGTTATCTGAAAGGTGTTCTCACATATAAGTATACACACATACATGTACGATAATTTATTCAATGTAAGATCCTTGAAAGGTTTGATCAAGTGTAGCCTAAATTAAATAGGTGCTTATATATGCTATGTCCATGTGAAAGGGGTTTCTCAAATGATTTAGGTTTAAAAACTCTCATCTATGACCTATGAGATAAGCATATGAGTAGATGAATATCCTAAGCCTAATTTCATAAAGTAAGTTAATAAAGTCTTTTTAATAAAAATGGAAATTAGATTATCACTAAATGAAACTTAAAATTGATTTTTGTCCCTTCCCATTTGATGAAGGTAGGTCAACATAGTCCTCAAGAGGTTGTTATCCTCATATGCCGAAGGGCATCGAGTAATGTTTCCATCGCTTATAACTAGAATTCCCCATTTGGAATAAAGAGGGTTTCCCCATATGCCTCCAATGTCCATAACTATGCTTGTCACATAGGATCTCGCAAGTGATATCACTAGTTTGGTAGCCTGTGTTAATGTTATACCTTTGCTAGCTAAGAACACCTTCCCTTTGTGTAAGAATATACCACACAAAATTCTATGGAGCATCCATGGTCTTCGTGTCAGTTAAAGCTATACTTTCCCTAATGTAAAATGAACAATGGTATTAAAGTAAGGACCCTAACTAGGATAACCTAAGGATAGTTTCTTAGTGTTGGAGGGGGTCTTGTACTTCACCTATGCATTACACAAGTGGCTCTTTAGGGAAGCCCTAGGAAGTTGTTCTAATGCATGTGACTATGTTTGTGTTCCTAATGCATTATTTTGCAGTATTTCTCTACTTGTACATATGATGTGCATGGTATGAGTCCTAATGGATCTATGTGAAGTGCTCTTGTTCTTAAATGGAGTATACTGGTCATAATGACTATACGATGAAGGTCTTTCTTGACATTAATGAAAATGTCTATGTTTACAAATTGATGTGTCAAGTGAAGGATAAGGCTTGTGGTCTCGTGATAGGTTTAATAAGTATGTGTGAGGTTATGGGGCGTAACATGTATATGGAAATAGTAGACATAGATTATGATTGTGAGCAAGGTCTTATAATGATCTATGTGAAAATAGTTAGCATATTTTCAAGTAATATATGGTTCATGTTAATGTCACTAAGGTCTTGAATTAAATGTGTCTATGATGTATTATACTTCTATTATGATATTTGTTGGCTTATGTAGATTGTATGTGAGACTTCCTTGTCACCTTTATGTGATGCAAATTGCACCAAGTATGACTGTACGGTTACTTGTTTGAATAAGGAATTAGGAAGAAAAGGATTCACTGTAAAATGAATGTAGTTATTTGTAAAGGGAAAATGAAGTTACTGTAAAGTGATTCAAAAAAGCCTTACATGCATTGTATGATTTTATATTATGTTTGATTCTAAAATATGCCTATATGAAGTATGTAAATGATATATTTCTTACTTTATATAGGTTCTATGATGATTTTCTAAAAAAGGTATGAAGTAAGATTTCAAGAAAAATCTCTCTTTTAAATGCATGTTTTTGCAAGGTTGTCTTGCTTAGTGCATTGTTGTCCTAACTCCATTCTTCTATATATTTTACACAAAGTGTAAGTTGTGGATGCTTCAAAAGATGTCTCTATGATTAAGGAGCTTGTTATGTGTTTTCCATGTTCAAGTAAAAATGAATCATTAATATTCAATGATGTCCTAGGTCAAGTTATGTTTAAGGTCTTTAAATTATTTACATATGATTATGTTGTAAGGTTCGTGTCCCTAATATACTCTTATGATGTTGAGTTTAAAATGGCAAAAAGAGACTATAGTCTAAATGTACTTACGGTATTTTATATATATGAAGCGATATTTCTAGCATACGATGTACTATGAAACGTGTTAAATTATCCGCTAATTTTCCTATGACAATGGGATGAATCATAACTATGGTCTTGTATAC
Organism: Solanum lycopersicum; assembly: GCF_036512215.1. Classification (NCBI taxonomy): domain Eukaryota; kingdom Viridiplantae; phylum Streptophyta; class Magnoliopsida; order Solanales; family Solanaceae; genus Solanum; species Solanum lycopersicum. The sequence continues at coordinate 36,184,073 of NC_090804.1, forward strand.
GACCTACAATAGGTTAAGTACACCATGTTACTTCTAGGGGGTGCTACCCGGTCTTGACACTCCTCTTGCTCACCTCTAGAGCTGTGAGCATAAAAGAGGTTTCTCTTTGGAGCTTCAGATAGTAACACTATCTTGAGCTTGGCCACTTACCTTTTCTTGACTCTAAACATTAGGGAAATCCCTAACCTTATGTCCATTCATGCCACAACCATTGAAATTTTCCATCCCTACTAGACACTCACCTCAATGTTTCTTACGATAGTTGGAACAAGTAGGTTTCTTGCAAAGTGAATTTCAACTTCTTGCCTTTTCGATCTTAGGATTAGACACTCTATCCTTGTTTTACTAGGGATGTTGGAAGGATTTTTGTTGGAAATCCTATTCTTGAACCTAGGCTTCTCTTGAATCTCAAGCCTACCTTTGGAAGTACCTCCCTCATAAAACTTGGCCCTTTTAAACTTCTTATTCTTTCTCTTTAGTATAGTCTCTTCAATTTGTTGTTTATAAACCATAAACCTAGAAATATCCATGTTGTCATGGAGAATCACCGAATGACACTATTCGAAAAATTCATCGGACACTCCCGTGATATAGAAACTCGTATTATCCGTTGTGTTAGACACAATGGAAGGAGCATATTTGGACATAGTAAAATTAAAGGAGTAATATTTCACACTCATACTTCAGTGATAAATGTTGATGAATTATTCCACTTTCACCTCCCTATTCTCCCTAGGAAAGAAACAATCAAACAAAGCCTTTCTAAACACCTCCCAAGTGATATGATCTGCTCTCCAGGCTTTATTATCTCACCATTGTGTATACCATGTTTGGAATACATCCTTGAGTTGGTAGGATACTAGCACGACCTTTTCATTTGATGTAAACCTCATGGCTTAGAGAATCTTTCACATCTCCTCGATGATGTCATGGGGATCTTCATTCACTTTCGACCGATATAACAAAGGACGATTAATCCTCATGAAATTTCTCAAGCGGGAATTCGTGATACTAGAATTTAGTTGAACACAAGGTCCAAACTCCATAATGGCTTTAGCCGTCATGGCATGAGCTTGGTGGTCATGTCTTGGTCGAAAGTAATAAATGTCGACCTTATCTTTTAATTTCTCATAGGTGGAGAAACTACAGGAGCTTGCACTTGTGGAGCAACTTGCTTGTCTTGTGGAGGGAGTTGGTTAACTTGGGGAGAAACTCCTGCATTAGCCAAACATTCCTTCACTCTTCTTTCCATTGCACGTCTTGTAGGCATATCCTATATACACAAGAAAATTATTATAATAAACAGGGACAAATAGTTTTACTACTCATAAGGCACGACTAATAAGATTAACAATAAGGGAAAAATCCTAAGAGAAACATAGGATCTAATACTAAGATTGTAAACGACTGAGGAGAACCCCTTAGATGTAAGAGCGTTGTTGTCCTCGGAAAGAACTAAGACTAGCTCTTAGCATTTGTCATTACATTTCATAATCTAAAAATGCAGAAAAATAAGAACTTTTTACACATACATCTATATAGTGAGGTTTTCATATACCTTTCACATAATACATAGGGAGTTTACATAGACTCCTCACATAGGAAGTTTACACAGGCTTCTCGATTAGTCAATATAATCTATATATATGAATTAGTCTAATAGATTGTTTAATATTTAACCACCTAAACGAGTACATGTCTTGGAAATATCCAATAAAAAGTTAACATGCCAACATAGGCTTAAAGAAATATCCAAATGATAAAGGAATGAATGATGTCTTTATGACAACACAACATTTAAAGCTAGAATTTTGAACAAGGTGATATCCCCGAACATGAGACAGTACCAATACTTGGGAGTAGGATCCAAGTCTTCTTTAATTAGCCTTCTAAGAACTCAATGACCGAAACCTGCATAATTGTAGAAACATAGAAATATAGGTCAGTAAAACCACTTGTACTAAGTTTATGTATATCCACATGATACATTTGACAACATAAATGAAAGGGAACATTTCATTAGAAAATATGATAAGTCATTTGGAAAGACATTAATGCACATACAAGAGAACATATACAAGTAAAGGAGCACAATAACATAAAACATGTTCATAAACAAAGACAAAATAAACATAAATTCATATTAACATTTCCTATTTAATTATTCATGTTAACATAGTATATAAAACCCTTAAAAACATTCCCATCCCAATCCTACAAGTGCGATGCTCATCAGAAGCTCCATAACACCACATGATCAAGTAAACAATTGGTATATCGTAAGTAATGCTTTGCTTCATACAACATATCCTCATATGTAATAATCACCATATATAACAATTTAGACCAATAGCATATTCATTAACATAGTAAACATCTTATAACAATTACATCATATAAAGACAACATTTCATAATACATGATATCCTAATATATAAGATCATCTCCTAGGACTCTTTTTAGAGTAAAATTATGCAATGTCTAGGTAGAGTCCCATATAATTACCTATCCTATGTAGACTCCTTTAGTTATCCTAATCAATGTCCACTTCATTCATTCATTAATATTAGTTTTTAGAAAAAATGTCATAACCAACATAGACCACATGAGCTTCATGTGAAATTTGGTGTCAGAGACCTTACACTTTTCCAAGATAGAACAAAAACATGAACATAACATCTAGGTGGATCCAGTATCTAGTGTTCCTATGTGGGCAACATTGTTTAAAATCTATGAGACATTTTTGAGACCCTCTTTATTCACCATGGCATTGAGACCCTGTCATAAGTAGTTCACTCGGTCCTAAGCTAAAGTCCTTTTTGATATGTTTTTAAGACTTTTAAAATAAATCATAGCTTAATGAAGGTCATGGGAGACTAACCCCCTTGAATATCATAATCATTATGTCATGAGGAATTTTATGAGAATGTCATTTCATTGGAACACTTCATTTGTGAGATTTACACAATAATCATCATACATAATAAGGAAAATAAGTGATTCAAAATCTACCTTATATCATTATACCTTAATCATAATCTCACAATTCACATAGTCAAGACATTTCAATTACATTCATCGTTCAATCACCTAAGTAATCTAGTCACATGTAATACTTTTATTAACCATCATCTTCAAGTACGAAATATCCCAATTGAAGTAAGAATTCAAGATCATAATGTATTAGAAATTAACCTTCATAACACTTCTTTCATTGTATTACTATCAACCATCTATATTCACCCATCAATAGTCTTTATAACATCACACAATATTAATTAACAGATTAACTTAGTCAATTGTATCATGACTATCCAATTAACATCAATTCATAACCTCGGGTTAGGGGGAAAGGAATCATCATGTATTATTCATGAAATAGAGCCAATACCAATAATAATTTACCCTAGTCATTCCATAAATAAATCAGTATAGATAAAATGCGTGTAACAATCAATACATTAATCAATTCCCATCATTTAATAAGCAGGAACCAATATATGGGAAAATTGGGGAAGGGGAGTTGATCCATACGAAAATCCCACAGTTAAAAATATGTACATAATTAGTCATAGGTAATCACAGTTCATCACCATCATTCACCAATTTCATGTTTACATAAAACCATATCTAGAAGAAAAACACTAAGAATTAGGTTATTTAGAAATTAACTTTGAAATGACCTTTTGGGAAAAGGAACCCTAGTAGTGAATATACCACACCTTATTGAATATATACACAAAAATCATAGTTAAATACTAGACAATTTGGTCTTCTTATTCAACCTTCTTGCTTCGTTCAATGGAGGTTTAATATAGAGAGAAAGTAGATAAAGGTGAGAGCTTTTGGGTTTTGATTTGGGGATTTGATTTGAGTGAGTGAATGTGAAGAAAAAATGAGTTAAAATCGTTACATAGGCCTCCCACGAAATACTGAAAAGACCCCTAAATTATGTTTACTTTTTAGTAAAGTCAATCATGAATTCAAAATTTCAAAATTTTCGTCGGGAAACAAATCTTCGTCGCGGAGCTTGCCCAGAAAGTTTTACTTTATTTTTGAATCAGCCGAGTCCTGTACATGTATTTGATACAGATAAAGATTTTTGTCCATGTTGGACCTAGTCCTCGGCACGGAGGCACTTCACAATAGTACATTTCCGTGCTGCCTTAGACAACTTGCTTGTCCAGGTTTGGTGTCACTTCGTGGACCCTTAGGACGATCATTGGGGGATCGAACCTACACTTTTTCCTCATATATACAACTTTTACACTTCATACAACATTTTCAAACCTTAAAAAAAACTAAGTCCATTATATTAGTTCAAGTTTACTAGCTTCTAGACGTCATGAACTTTTCATCATGTGAGGCTCTAGATTTTGTCATGGACTTTTGGAGTGTTACAGTTCTTGAAAGTAAAATGAATGATTAAATGTAAATGACGATGTACATTGATTAGGATGGCTTGAAAGTTATACTAAGGATAGGTAGGGCTATTGGACTCTACCTAGACATTTCACAAGTTAACTCTACATGGAGTAATAGGAGATGGTCTTATGTATTGTGATATCATGTATTATGAAATGTTGTGTTTATATGATGACACTCTTTTATAATGTTTGACGACGTTGATGAACATGTTATTAGTCTATTAACCCTTAATCTTACTTCATATTAAGCATCATAATAGATGAATATCTTAGTTCTTACTTAGCACAATTGAACCTGACTCTTTCTCTGATTTAGTGCATGTCTACGATATAAGGTTTCAACAGGCTAACTCATGTGGATCACACCATCGACTCAAACTCACCATGCACATGCGCTTCTATTGCATTACCTCTTCACCAAAGTACCAACTTTTCCTACACTGCACCTATTGTCCTCACTATAAAACAAATCCTCAGTTTTTATATAGTGATTTCATGTTTGGTATAAGGTTCTTTATTCAACACTCTCACTCAAAAACAAGTTTAGAAATAGCTAGTACTCGTTGCCATAGACTTACCCTTATTTTCACTTCTCAAGCTCACCACATTAGACTGCTAGTATCATAGAAGGACTTTCTTGGTTTGTAATGTAGGCTCAAGGTCAGGTATGGTACATTTGGGTAAATTTTTTTAGTGAGTCTTTGACCTCCTTGATATCTCCGCAATCTTCCTACCTCTTTTCATTGCCTTTTTTGTGCCCTACTTTTCTTTTCTCGCATTATTTTTAGAGATGAGCTCACCACATTAGACTCCTACGATCATAGTAGGACTTTCTTGGCTTGTAATGTAGGCTCAAGATCAGGTATGGTACATTTGGGTATATTTTTTTAGTGAGTCTTTGACCTCCTTTATATCTCCGCCAATCTTCCTACCTCGTTTCATTGCCTTTTTTGTTCCCTACTTTACTTTTATCACATTATTTTTAGAGATGACTCTTATTTATTATTCAAATTTTTCAAACTATTTTTTTATGCACCATTTTTTTTTAATTTTTTCATTTCTTTTTCATTCACATAGGTTTTTTCAGTGAGTCTCATCTTTTAACTCATTTTCTATTTTCTTTTAAACATTCATGTCACATTCGAGAATAGCCCCTAGATGTAACCGGCGTCGTCTTCTCTTTTAGGACTATGACTAGCCTTTAAGCATACATCATTACAATTGTGTGTCATATTTAGCAGAATATTTAAAACTTTTCATTACATCTACTAAGAGTTTGCCATAGACCTCTACATATTCATAGTATATATATATAGAGTAGACATAGACTCTTCGTATACCGAGATTACTTCGTCTTCTATTTTTATTGCACATGATTTTATATCGAATATAACATAGTCATAATAGTCGTCTCATATCATAACCATCTAACAAGATTATATGCACAAACTTACTTCTCAAATAAGAAGTAAAGCGATCTTATCAAGTAAAGAACCTAAATAATGAGGTTGGGATCTTTCCCACGAGAAAATTAGTTCAGACTTACTTTTAATATATCATTACTATTATTTAGTCAATTATTTCATTAGAAAATAAAAGACAATAAAAGAGTGGTTATTTTTCTAAATGAATGAAAATAACTAACTAAATTAAAGTAAACAACTAACATATTCAAATATTGGAGTTTAATCAATTAATAAAAGTAACTAGGGTTTAAGTGATCCCCACAGGTTCCTTACTTTATTAATCTAACTGTAAAAATTCTTTCCTAGTTTCTTGCATGCAAAGTGATAAGTGATGTATTTCTAAATCCTTAGTCCGTTATCTAGAAAATTTCACTCCGCAACTTGGTCCAGCTATGTGTGTTGCTAAACTAACCCTTACCTTTAACTTATATTAAGCATTGTATTCCGCATTTGACTATGTTATTACCTCGTACCAACCGATAATAGACTATTAGATAGTATACACTAAATCTATGTTGATAATTATTTTCCTATTATCTACCTCCTTGGTCCGGCAAGTAGCATTAAGGCGAGTTCTAAAGTTGCTCATCCATTAAAAAGACTTCTAAACAAAAGAATTATCAATTCATCCATCACACTAATCTGGAATTGTTATTTTAGTTAGATTTTACCTAATTTTTCATCCATGGTTCCCACAACCCTAATTATGGAGTTTAGTTACTCATAGTCATAATCACAATATTCATATATTTAATATAAGAATTCATGCACTTACTTTCATAAAAAAGAATAAAATCCAGAAATTCACTTGATTAATCAACAAAATCACCAACAATCATTTCCCGAAAAAGTGTAACAATCAAAAAGTCTAATATAAAAGAGTTTACTAACGAAGTGTCTAACACCATTAAGTCTTACCCAAAAAATGAGGTTTTTGGAACTATTTATAAAAAACATTAACCTAATAATAAAAGGCCTCTAATTGCTGATAATCTATCAAAACGCGGTTGGGTCGACGAACCTCGTGACGGACCGTTGTGGTCACGACGGGCCATCATGGCCTCCATCGTCCCATACTTCACAAATTATTCTGTTAGTCTTTTCATCACCCTAAACGGCAGGTATGATGGAACGTTCCAAGCATGACAGTTCGTCGATGGACTCTGTTCAATAACACTTAAACATCTTGGAAATTTGGTAATGGGACTACTCTCACATCATTGCGACAAACTAACACGACGGACCGCCGTTTCTATGACGGTCCGTCATAAACTTCCGTAATCCCAAACTTGGTCAGACTTCCCCATCTTTCTTCAGCAGTTTCACTACGTTGCCACCTACGAATCGTCGCAAGCTCGACGAACTGTCATAAGCTCTATAGGTGGTAACTTTTCTGCATTTCTTGCTCAAAAACTTCCGCGTTCATCTTTGGACAGATTTCATGCAAATAAAGAGAAACTTACATAAAAATCAGTACAAGAAGGCTTTTTAAAACAGACTAAATTTAAGGAAAAACATTAAAAATACCGTGAAGCCACGGTATATCACAAGAGTATATCAAATTTTTCCTACCCATACATCAATTCAATAAGACCTCCTATTTTCATACATATATTTAGTACTCAATTGAAAATAAAGAAACATAAGAATTTTAAACTCAAAATAAATCCATTAGACAGATAGTGGAATTATCCTTGGATAGTGAGGACCTACCATACTTAGATGTTTAAGAGATCCAAGTCTTCTTCATGGCATCTTCAAAAGCACTTCAACAACCGAAACCTCAAATGTTGGGGAAAAAGAATAAATGGTTTTAGTACACAACTTACACGATGTATGTGACCACATGCACACATACTTTGAATCATGCTAAAAAAATTATGATTTAATAAAGAATGCACTTTTCATTAAAAACCATTATGCACATTTAACAGGAACATACAAACCAATGGGACATGTTCATCAAGTCATAGGCATGACCAACAACACCATGTCTAGTCAATTGAACATGCATATCATCTAATTGAATACATAGTCAAGTAACTCTATCATCAAGACATAAAAAACCACAAGCATGAGTAAGAGTAACTTTCAACATCACAAAGAAAGAAAAATACCCACAAACCCTTATAAGATGTACAAGTGCAATGACCAAGCAATGCTCCACAACCTTACTCAATCAAGTAACCCAACAAGCATCATGACTAACATCCTACTTCACATATCATCATTTATGAGTACAGAAAATCATACTCTACCAATATAAACCATCACCTATTCATAATTGACACCAAGAAACATATAGTATGAACAATGTACATGTTCATAATATACATGTCATATAGAATTATAAACATTTACATACATTTGAACGTCCTCCAAAGAATCCCTTCAAGAATCCGTTCAAGGCTAGCTATTGCAATTTTTAGGTAGAGTAACATCCCCATACCTAGACTAAGGTAAACCCCTTAGGTCATCTTAGTTAGAGTCAAATTATTTAGTTCATTTTACCTTTTGTGAACAACTTTCCCTAACCAACATAGACCATATGAGCTAATAATGAATCCGGTGTCATGGAACCCATCACCATAAGAATGAAGACTACTTGCCAAGGTAGTACCAAAACATGAACTTATCAACTGCGTGGATCCACTGGATAGTATTCATATCGAAGCAAAATAGCTCATGTAGTAGGAGATATAGTTGGGACCCTTTTATGGCACAAGAATTGTAGTCTCCACCTCAAGAGTACATTAATGATCCTACCTTCCCTATGTGAAAGGGACACTTCTCACTCTAGTTCACTTGGTGCCAAGCTAGAGTCCGTTTTTAAAATGTCTTTAATGCCTTTATTAATAATCATATCTTATCGTAGGTCGTAGGGTCAAACCCTTGCACAACATCATCATCATCATAGTCAATAAGGATTGCATGAGTATTCTCCTTCCAATACAATTCATATAGGTGATGTCAACACATTAACATTATCATATCATGATAAGGCACATTGGTTAATCATTCACCATCCTTATAACATTTACATGTTAAGCCCACATCTAACAAATCATAGTCAAGACATTTCAATTCAATATTATACCATTCTATCAATCCTTGTACAAGGAATACTCCAATACAACATCATGACAACCACAATTAACCACAATTTCAATTAAAAATTAGGGATCACAAAACATACCAAGTCTCCTTCATAATTCATCTTGAAGGTATTACCATTAACCATTAACTATACCTAATTAGGGTATAACATCGTTATCATTCAATGATCAAGATGATAACATGTCTAGAAGAATCACTACAGCACAATTCAATACAGGACCAAAGATTGAGACAAGATACTTTTGTCAATTCACTACATAGTTCATAACCTATATCATCTTATAATCAACTAGAATGAGAAGACTATACTTAACCCTAATTAATTCATTATTAGTATAGACACATCATATAGTAGTAAATAAACCAATACCCATGTCAATTGATCTAATATAACCTAATTCTTATCAAGATCATAACCTAGGGTTAAGGGGTAAAGGTCATCTTCTCTAAAATTGACCAAGCCATAAAGGTATATCATAATTAGGTTCGAACTAATGTTAATATATTGATATATAAAAGATAAATTTTAAAAAAATCAATTCATAACATCAATTTCGTATTGGATGAAAACCCACTAGGAAACTCAACTTTGGAAATCAATTTGTTGGAACCCTTTGAAGACAGAGGTCTCAAAGGTGAAAGAGATCTCATACCTTGTTAATTGAATAAGATTGATGGAGAAAACCATTAAAACCTCCCATAACTATGTCTTCAATTGTGTTTTGCACTAGATAGAGAAAGATGATAGAAGGAAGAGAGTTTTGTTCTAGCATTCACAAACAACACCACTATCAACGGATCGTGGGTCAATCGACGGCCAACCCCCCTTCCTTGCTGCACATCCGTAGTCTTGTCAGAGACAATGAAATTGAGGCCCTCCAATGATTTGGCTAAGTTTTGGTCGATGTATGACATCGACGACCCATTGATCCTCACATGTTTCAACAATGGCCTTTCGTGGCCACTTACTACACAGGCACAATTTGATTCAAACGTGCAAGGTCCTCCTCGAGGGCCCTTGGCTGGTCCTTGGGTAGTAGTAACCTAAATTTTTTATCATGAATCAGCTTAAACACATTTTAGACACTCTTCCATTAATTTTCATCATTTTTCGACACTTAAAATAAAGTCAAATAGGCTAAGGCACGGCAGCACCACACTGGACGTTCTTGGATGTTTTGGTTTCTAGATTTACTAAATGACTTTTATTCATTAAAATGAACCTTAAAACAGTGTGTAGACCTTAGGAAACTTATGTTAGTCTCTACAACACATCTTAGATTTTCAAAATGTTATATTTCAACTCTTTTCATACCCAATTTCGGGTAATCACTCATAATAGCCACCCTCAACTTGTGGTTTTTTCCTTGAGTTGAGGTACACATTACTCAAGGTAAGGTCAGATCAAAGACGAAGTATGTTTATGCATCAGCCACCCTCAACAAAGTCTTTTGGCCAAAGTCAAGGTGCACATGTCCAAGGAGGGACCAGGGCCAACAAATTAAACACATTGAAGGTGAGTTGGTGAAGAAAATAAAGGTATATTATAGGCTTAAAAGATTTGGATCTAAAAAGGATAAAATATTCATTTGGTTAACTTCTTTTTAAGATAGATGGTTTCGAATTAGAACAAGGGCCTAGGTTCCTTTCTTAGTAGTCTAAAATATATTCCTTTTCCAGGACCAACCGACCAATCTCTAGCTAGGTACCAAAAAGTCAACACTAAAAATTCATTACTCTTTTCTTACATTTCATTACCCTACCGAATTGTCAGATTTTCCAATTTGTTAGTTTGAGGGTCATGTAGTGTGTGCCTATGTATGTCATGAACACATTTACCTCATTTAAACTTATTCATTAAAAGCACTTTAATAGGATAGAATATCATTCTTACATAGCCATCATGCTTTATAATTATGTTTTCCTACTTTGTACAAATAATGACATTCAAGATCAACAGAAAAGCAGCCAGTCTTGTGTGTCTAAATAACACAGGCAAGAAAACCTCCAAGAGAGTATTACGAGTAGGGATACTTAGACTTCACCCTATAACTCACTTACTATTTACCCCACCCACCACCAACATAGAATGTAGTTGTTCTCAATGCATAATAATAATGAAAAAATAGAGTGGTAGGTAAAGCAAACATGTGGTGCACAACATCGACGATCTATAAACAAGTGGGCGAGTCTGGTTCCCCGAAACACGCAACATCAGTAGATGCGTCACCCTAACTGGTGCGCCAAAGAATCTCTGCACCATCAGTGGTGCTCCAATCACCGAGCTCTTGACTGGAACTTTATGATCAAGAAGCTACCTCTTGTGCCCTCATATGGCACATCTTCTCATAAATAAAAGGGGCTCTTCTCACATCCTTAAACCCCATTCTCTCTTTCTTCCTCGCACGGGCATCCTATCCCTCAGTAGTGCATACAGAATGGTGAATTTTTTCATGACCAGGTGGATTAGGCTGCGGCTTAGGAGGTTTTGAGAAAAATGTAGTAAGAATAGTGTCCTCCGCTTGCTCGGAGGGTATATTCATTGCCTCAAAACCTCGCATCTCCAAAGTACTGTGTGCATCTACTCACAAACTGGACACAACCTCCTAAAGAGTGGTTGAAGTAAATAGTAAGTTCTGGTCTTGCAATGACCTGCAACTATAAGGCGTCAAGGTGCTGGTGAACCGCCTAAATCATCTGCTCAGTTTTTTCGACCACTTTCTTCTCAATACTGTCCTAAGACTCGATGATGCACTTTTGCATCCAAGGTTTAATATCATGAAACAAGGTTGCCATTTGGGCCTCTAACTCCTAGATCCGCGCCAATGGGACGAGTGTTGTAGATATGGTAGTGGCAACAAGAAACTAGTTTCTCTAATGAAGTCATGAACTGAGTCAGCTGGGGTGGTATAAACTTACGCTGAAGTAGGCGGGAAAGCCCTTTGAAAAACTTCACTTTGTTTGCTAAGTTCTCATTCAATGGATTCAACTCAACTCTGGGCCCTCTCCTTGGTGCCGCTATTTTGACCTCAATCATTATGAGACTTATATCAACCGTTCCCGCTAGAGTGCGGTGTGTATCACAGTCCCAAATGGTCACTTCTGTATCCATGCATAAATTGAAAAAAAGTCATGCAAAGGGGTAAGTTGTAAAGGCCTTGAAATCCCTCTCATGTATCATTGTGATCAAAAGCTTTGCGAAGTCGATTAACAAACCTACTAGTAGGGCCGCTACCAATAACACCATATCCCATCTAAGAGTATTATTAAAACTCATCGGCGGCAGGCGGTGGAGGAAGAAAAACAAGAAGAACTTAGTTGTGAAAGTAAGGTTGGCCCTTTGGGGTCTGACACACAATCTTCCCCCTTACTATCAATCGACAAACATTGAGCAAGCCATATCTTACCGGCTTCTCTCTTATTTGTTGTCCTCTGAAAATGGGCACTTTTGACGATCTCTCATATGTAGTAGAACTCTGGAGTCACGGTTTCCTGTTGTGTGTCATTAGTGGGACTCTACGAAAAATTGCAAATGGTGGCTGGAAAAAATCAATCCGGCAGCCTAGAGTAGTACCTTGGTAAGAGGGTCCTTATTGGTAGGTCTTTCCCACCTATCAAAAGAGCTTCTGAGAGTTGCCACCTAGGAGTCTAATAGTACAGCTCTCGGACGAGCTACTCAATATATGAACATAAACTCCTACCCATCGACTCTAGATTGTATTGGATAAATGACATATGCACATGAGGGACTATGTGCAAACTTCCTCTAAGAACCCGACGATCTAAACTCACCAACAAACTCATCACCCCTTCTCATTCAACATTTTGGCATTTTTGTATACCTGATACTGACCATCGACACACCATCGGGTTGTCTCTTCAGCAATCGACCTAGTAGCCTCATCAGACAAGGGTTGACGGTAATGTCTCTCTAATCAAGTGGATCCTTAAGATGAGAAACTAGAAGCAATGGTCTCATTTGACGTCAAAGAGTGGGCCGACTCTGATCCTTAGGCGAATTCTGAGTCAGATGTTTCTATAAAACCCAAGGCGACCCAGACTGTGAGCCGGTCGGTGTGAGCTTCTCATTAGACTGGTTGGTAGTGACTATGCCGAAAATAACCCTCTAGGGTGTTCCTCGAGTGGCTCATGCAGCTGGTGTTTGCATTCACATTCGCGGGTGAACGTATTCCGGGTCTTACTCATTGTCGGAGTTGATAATCATCCGTCGAGACCGGGCCACAGAATTGGACTTGCCCTTTGGTAGGCAATATTCTTTTGGGGAGAATGTGAGTTTTATTGCATAAGGAGTTTTAAAATATATTCTAGTTTCTTGTTGTGTTCTTATTCTCTTCATTATGTGAAAAAAATGTTTTCTCCTTATTTTTTTTTGAATTGTATTTTCATGATCTGTTAATTTGAGTGTCTACTCTTAGAAGTGTTCGGAGAGTGCAAAGTGTCATTCGAGGATGAATGTTGTCCAAGTGGGGGAGAATTTAATACCGCCAAAATGACTTAGACAAAGCTAAAGCCTAACATGGTTTTTGTGATGGTATAATGTCGTTATTGTCCTATAATATTGTAAAGAGGCAGTGGCTAACAGTTTAGGTGCATTGGAAGTCAAACGTCAAGGGACGGCCAAAACATTGGACAACTGAGTCACCTATGTGCCTCATATGTGGTTTTATCTGTTTATATGTGATTTATGATGTTATATGATCCTTAAATTATTTATTATTGTGCATGTAGGCAGTGTGTGATGTTTGCTTAAATTAGGAGGTCAAACGTCCAAGCACGTCCATGAAGTTCTAAAGGTTTGCATTGGAACGACCTTGTGTGTCTATGCATGTTTCGTCGAATTTTACGTGTTCATTTTGTATGAAATTCATGTGGAAGGACCTAAACTTGTATATAAACATATTTGGGTTTGAAACGTCTAGTCAACCATACCCAAGAAACATCAAAGGGTCTTTGAGTAAGGACCCAAGTTTGTTCCCAAAACTGCTAAAGGCAGCCCACCAACAGATGGCAATCGACACTGAGTGGGTAAGTCGAAGCACCATTTGTGGTGTATCATCTATTTTCACATTGTTTCAAGAGATAAGGGACCAAAGACAAGCATGAGTACTAGACCACGTACCAACAGTACGGTCCGTTGGTCAAGGGATGGGTCGTTGATGGTTCATTTAATGGGGTCTGTTCCTGTGCAGGCCACTATAAGTTCAAGGGCTGAACTGTTAAATTCACCCCACATTCCAATATGACTTTGGACGGGTTTTTTGAGTGTTTATGGGTATTTTAAGTGTATATGAGTCATTAAAATCTCATTTAAACCCTAACACTTAAATCAAAACACATTCCCTCCAATATTTTCTTCAAAAACCTCCATGAGAGTTCAAGTTAACATATTGAATGATCAAGTAAAGCCCCATAAGCCTACTAAATCAAGTAACCCAACAATAACTACAATTAGCACCATACTCCACTCATCTATAACCTTCATCCATGCAGAACTCCATATCTTTAGCACACTAGGCTATTTACGTGTTTATAAACATAGATATTATCACATACACACATTTAGACATATCATCATACAAATACTTAATATTAACATCCTAAGGCCTCCATCAAGGAAAACTAGTGCAAAATGTAGGTAGAGTCCCATAACCATACCTAAGTTTAGTTAATCCTTCAAGTCACCTTAGTTAGTTAATATATAATCAAATAGGGACAAATGTCACCTTCATGCATACTAACTCAAACCATAAAACAAAGATAACATTTTAAACTAACCTTTTCTCCCTCAAGCATAGAGCAATCTCATCAAAGCAATCACATCCAAAAGACCATCGAAGAAGAAAACATAAGAGAGAGATCTTATAGACTTAGATTCTATGGCACTACATGTGAATGACGAAGAAGAGAAACTCTATCGTCCTAAAGCCTCTCGTACAATTTGTTGTGTCGCGACTCACCATCAATGATACAAGACTCTTATAGATGTGGCAATATGAGAATTCTTGGATCGTAAACCACTTTTGAAAACCTTGTGATATGATACCACGCTTGACCTCTTGGAGGACTTATACAAGCCCATAGTTATCATTCATCACATCGACATGGTAAATTTAGTAGAAAAATTAATACTTTTCATAGCACCTTATACGATAGAAACTTTATATCATATAGATATAAAATATAAGTCATAATACATATATAGACTCTAAGTCTCTTTGCAAACTTATACTCAATAACCTTAAAGTATATTAAGGACAAGGCCCTTATGACATAATAGAAAACTGTACATGACTAAATAGACTTTACAATAACTACACATGAGGTCATCCTTGGACTAACGGAATCCTTTCTTTGAGCTTGGGAAATCACCTATCAAGCTCCTCAATCATAAACATCCTTTAAGCATTCCATTACCTACACTTTGTGTAAAAATTAGGGAAGAATGGGATTAGCACAAGAACGCACTAAGTAGGACAACCATGCAAAAATATGCATTTAAACGAGATATTTCCTCTAAAAACATACATTATTCTTTTTTAGTAAATATTTATAACTTCTTTAAACTATATCAATGACATCATTTTCATACTTCATAGAAAGCCAATTAAAACTAAAATTAATAGTAAAGCACACATAAAATTTAATTTCCATTTGAGGTCTCTTCACAATGAGCTCTCTCTTCTTAATATTGAAACTTTTTCTTTTAATTCACTTGTCTCCCAAGTAATTCTTTAGGGATACTTGGTGCAATGTATCACTCTAATACCACAAAGAAAATCATACATATCATCTACACAAGACAACACAACCATTATAGAAGTATAATACCACATAGACATAGTTAAGTGAAGACCTTGATCATATTGTCAACAAGATCAAGATCACGCATAAAGACTCCTATCATGCAGATCCTGATAACAAGTAGACAAATAATACAATGTCATGCATGAGGAACACCTTCCTAGTTACTCTCATTAGAACACCTTCCTAGAACATCCTAAGGAGCTACTTGTGCAATGTTGAGATGGGTTCATTACTTCAACCTATCCTGAGTAACTCCCTTACGTCATTCTATTTAGGGTCCTAGTCATTTAACTTCCATTTTCCATTTTACTTTAGGGAAACTATAGCTAGTATGGTCTACCTGACAAAGTAAAACCAAATGTGACATAGATTTCTAGGTGGAATCCACTAGCTAGTATCCTACGGTGGCAATATAGTTAGGGAAATTAGAGATACATGTGAATATCCTCTTTATGCCATGATTAGGCATTGTAGTTATTCACTTATGGAAGCACTATTTATGCCCGATGCATTGTGGATATCCACCTCGTGAGATTTATGGTGACCTACCTTCCTACCATAAGAAGGCACAGATATTCATATTCATGTTCACTTGGTGCTAATCTAAGTTTCCTTTATTGAAAAACTTTATTATATTTTTACTTTATAAATCATAGGTTTAGGAGAGTCATCCCCTCATATGCTTAACTCATATGTCATAGTTGGATGTTCATTAACCTATATCATGTAAAAAATACATTCAAATGAACATAATATATATAAATCATGATCTGGTTTAGGGTGCACATGGATAAACCATTCAAGGACCCTCTCCTGACTACATCTTCATACATGTGTGTGTGTGTATATACATATATGTGAGTAAACCATTCACATAATATATTAAGTCACACAAGTTCATATATCAATGCATGACTCTATATGAATAACTATTTGTGCAATCCTTTTATACATAACGACTAAGACACTATGCACATTAATACTTCATCCTTCCATACACATCATATACATAAAATGTTCATATATTCATCTTTCATATATATAGAAACCAAACATAGGAACTATCCTATGAAGATACACATGTGAAATGTATAGACAAGGTCCCATACCCTTGACCATACTAGTACACCTATCATGTCATCTTAGCAATGAATACATAACATACTTCACATACATATATTTTACATACATAGTAGTAGACATTAGTTAATATGAGAACAACCTTTAATTTAGACACCATAATTTATACTGCTAGTAACATGAATGTAAGTGAGTGTGTGTACATTGGTTAACATTATCAAGCAATGGCTATCAATTACATGAGGCAGACACCCTATTATACAACATTATACGTCCAAGAACATACCAGACAATACATAATAGCATAGGAGGCAAGACAATAGAAACATTATAACTTTAGTTGTTTACACTTTCATATAAGGGGTACATGGGTAGGGGCTACTAACCATTTTAAAAAATAAATGGCAAAACCTATAGATACCCTAACGTCAATATACAAATGCTCATACAATAGACACACAACCTAGATCACAACTAGATACAAACATAGGTACAATTACATCATAAGGTGATCATCTAAGTCTCTCAATCATATATTCATCAATTTTCCTTCATAATCATGGTCAACACATATATAATGACAACAAATTAAACAACTCCACCATAAGTGGATCATAACATACAAACCCATACAAGATTTCATCAACCTAACCTTAATGAAACAGGGATGTAGAAGAATAGAAGGAATAATCATTCTTACCATTTTCTCACCCTTTGATCATCATTGATCAATACACCTTATTCATCTATATAACACAGATATGGAATTATCTAAATGTATATTAAACATATAATAAACCATGTATGAGTCGCTACAAGATTATACTACAACATAATACAAAAAATAAACATACTAGGAAAGAAGAATAACATAGATCATTAGCTAATTTCCCTTGCATTTATTTAGATCATATTCATACATACTATGAGTATAAGTCAGTATATAAACCTACACTTAACCATATTGAAATCATAATTACATACCCTCAAGATTAAGGTTACAACATAGGCATTAAGGTTTTTCGATTTGTTGTAGAATAGAAGAATTTACCAATACTATGAATTCTTCAAGGATTTGTTCATCATTCATATTTTATAAACAATATACACATTAGGAAGTATAAAATTTTGTGGAAAATCAAGAAGAAACCATGCTTGATATAACAACAACTAAAGATCCATCACACACTTAGCTTTTTGACTTCATAGACTTAAGGAATCTAGATCAATTCATGCAAGACTTTCCTAGACTGTCATTTTAGAATTTATACCTACAAAATTCATCCATTATATCAACCTAAAAAGTATCTACTGTAGTTCATTCATAATAAAAACTCTACACAACCTATCTCACAATCGACTTCAAGGCAACATGTAGAAACATAGGCTATTCATGTTCAAATCTTCATACATTTATCATTATGGACTGATAATCATCAATTCGACAGAAATTCATGTAAATAGCATAATATACAATCACTTCAACATAAATGAATTATAATTCAATCGATAAAAAATCATGATCAAAAGGCCTATGCAAGGCTAAATCGTTTTGGTGATAGAGCATGTGTTCATCGTACAGTTTGATTGAAAACCACTTCCAAATAAGTAGATAATAATCAATACATTCATATTATACTTTTGAAATTGGTTAAGGAAAGAACTCATGGATAATTGAAGAAGTACGTGTTTGATCACATATTTCTCTTTTTAAATCTTTGAGAATGACTCTCTAGATGAAAAGATAACTAGAGATGAAGATAACCATACTTTTGTCTAGTTGAAAACTTCATAAACCTGATGATTCATCCATATAAAACCCAGCTTGAATATGTTGTTGAGCTTCACCAACAATGGTGATTTCTACAGAGTATTTTTTAAGGGAAAAGTTTCAATCATGTGAAAGGATTCTACAATGGAGTGATCACGTCTTTGATGACTTATATGCACCAAAAATAGCCAAATAAACCTATTATAATCAGTATCGAATGTGAGGTGAAATTACCATTCACCCCTTTGATGAAACAGACGCAGGCTGCCAGTTATAGGCAACCTGCGATGAAAGCAGTTACGGGGCGTTGAGGCCTTGACAGGATGTGTATGTCCTCCGTCGTTGGTTACTCAGACAAATATTGGCTTGAGACCAGACCAATTAAAGTCACAATCAACTATACCTGCTTGACGGGCTGTTGGTGGACCAACAATCTGTCGTTGGGTCCGTCAATGGACATTGCCCAGGCAATGTCTTAGGTAGCTTTGGGTTCTTTTGGGGCCTCTTGTGGGGACCTTTAGAAGACATACCCGGGCTTTTCACACGTTCTAAACACATTAACATATTATAGACCTTTAACATCAATTTCATCCAAAACAGAAAAATATAAGACGCCCAAACAGCCTTCGTCCCAACATGACATACGATGAAGGCCTTAGGTGCTATCTTTCGAACGCCTTGGACGTTTCACTTTCAAACCTCACGAAATTTCATATATCAAAATTAAAAATAATCTAAAAGTACTTAAAGACTTATTATACTCATTTGGTACGGATTTACGCATGCATAGACACAGGAGACACATAAGCGTCTAGTCGTTGAACATTTTCGTCGTTCCTTGACTTTCTACTTCTAAATAACTTCAAACATTTTATTCTGACTCTAATAAATATAATAAGAAATTTTAAGACCTTATAACATTATTAAATACCTATAAACAAATAGAACCACATATTAGGTTTGTAGGTGACTTAGTCGTCGAACGTCTTAGTCCTCCCTTAAAGTTTGACTTGCCATACCTCTAATATTTTAGCTATTGCCTATATAATATATTTTAATCATATTAAGGACATTATAAATATAATAAAAACATGTTAGTCACTAGACAACTAATCTCATTTTTGTGGTCTTACCTTGGAAGAGAAGAAAACTTTGGGAATTAGATTTCTTAATGGCTTTGAGGGTTTTGGATTGGGAAAGGGTTTAAAAAGGTCTTAAAAAGTATGGTAATAAAATGTCACCTATGTTATCAAAAACACCCCCACGAATTGTGACTTTTGGACATGTCAAAATTGACTTAAAATGACGCAACTCGATCTGGGAGTGTGCTACGCGTTGCGGGGTTGCCTCATAATTCTTACCCAAGTAATATTTTGGGACATCGAGGTGCATTCCAGGCGCACGTCGCACTGGGCAAGTCCAAATATCATTCTGCTTGCAACCTAGGGCAACCTCTTGTCCAAGGTGTCGATCCTCCTACGTGTGGTCGCCTGGGAGTTGTACCCGAACATTTTGACACTTAATATTTCTATGTAGGTACTAGGGTAAAATTAACTGATTCTCAACTCCAAACAACACATACAAATGAGGCAAACATAGAAGGACGTGCTAGCAGGTCTAAAGACCAATTTTCTAACATCTTGTACGTTTGATCTCGAATTGACTTCAAATCATTTATACAAGCTATAGAAAATTTTATTAACATATTATTAAACCTTTTTGACACATGTGAGGCTCTAGATACCTTAACTCATTTTGAGGGTCTTCACGATTTAAGTTTGGTAAATCTCTAAATGTAATTCATCAATAAAAAATGGGAAAAATAATTTTTTTAGAAAAATAAATTTATTGAAAAATTTAAAAAATAAATATAGAAACTATAAATACAAAGATTTAAACAATTTTATTATTTGGTAAATCTAAAAAAAGGGTAATACATTAACAAAAAATAGGAAAAAAACATTAATGCAAAAATTAACAAATAAATATGGTGAACTTAAATTCAACAATTTGAACAATTTTTTTAATATTTATTTTTGCTCATTAAACACGAAAAAAGGTAATTAATTATTCAAAAATTAGAAAATCTGAATAATTATATAATCAAGGCTGAAAATTCACAAATAAATAAAGCATTAAATTCAACATTTTAATAAAAATAAAATTTTGAAATGTTATGTGAAAAATAAAAATCATAAAAATAATTTTAAAATAATGAATAAAAGTCAGAAAGATATGAAAATGCTTGACAATACTTCTAAACTTTAAAACTATTGATAGATTACATTTTTGTACAAATTAAATTATTATTTGATAATGTATAACTATAAACGTGATGAAATTGGTACGAAAGAACAACGTTAGGTTTAAATATTGAGTATAAATGATGGAAAATAGATGAATATGTTGTTATGCAGGAAGGACGTTTGACACTGTTTGATGTTTGTACGAAATGGACATCCAGATGCTATCAACCTAACTTTAATAATATCGTCGTATGTGACGTAAGTTGTCTAAGAAGTGCAAGCTACAAACGATGAAGGTAGACACATCCGATGTCGATTTTCCGAATTGTGCAGACCACAGTCAATGCAAAATGGTCACTCTGACTTCGGTAGACCGATGTGTTGAACCTATGGACAATGTTTGAAGGAGAAGTTTGATATCGGAAGATCGATGAGTTGATGCCACAGTCAATAGGTGCTGCCCATTTCAAACGTCGGCTAACTATTTTATGTAGGTCACAGATGATATGTGCATTCCATATATTACATTGACTAACCATTGTGTGAAGGCCATGTTCGATTGTCGGCTGACTATCATGAGAACCCTATGGCATATCAGAAAAGCATTACCAAACATCGGCTGACTATTATATACAGGCCTAAGGTGATGTGGGAATGCCAAGCTTGACGTTGGCTGACCAATGTGTAAGCCAAAGGTTATGGGATCAGGCAATGACCAACGTTGTCTGATCGTTGTGCTAGCCAAAACCAATAAGGGAAGGCAATGCCCGATGTCGCTTGAATATTGTTTGCACGCCAAGGGCAATGCGGTAAGTCCAGACATGTTGATAGGTGAGCAATGTGCAAAATCCACAAAGGATATAGGATGTCCACGACCGACATTAGCTAAGTAATATGCAGGTTACGATTGATGCAAGCAACCCTTGTCTAAAGATGGTTGGCCATTCTTTGCAGTCGAAGGGCGATACAGGAAGGCCAAGCTTGAAGACCTCTAAAGGATGTAAACAGGCCACAGGCGATGCGGATAGTCCACGCAAGATGTCATCGAAGCGATGTGCACAAGCCAGAACTAATGCAA
Source organism: Solanum lycopersicum (assembly GCF_036512215.1). Classification (NCBI taxonomy): domain Eukaryota; kingdom Viridiplantae; phylum Streptophyta; class Magnoliopsida; order Solanales; family Solanaceae; genus Solanum; species Solanum lycopersicum. The sequence goes on from NC_090804.1 coordinate 36,206,083, forward strand.
CCGTCAACGATTAATATCCCCTGGACGATATCTATTGTAGTTGTCCAATGTCTCTTGCTCAAAGAACAAAGGCCTTTGTTGATACTTCATATCATTGGGCGATGTTGATGTCACCTTGCCATTAGGAACGCGCCACGATTGATGCATGCACACATTGGCTAATTTTACCTATAATTGGCAATTGTCTGTTGCCCGAAGTGCACATGTCTTGGGTGATGTTGCTTGATATTGGTCGATGCAAATGTCGCCCAACCGATGCATAAAAATGATAATGAATATGTGCAGGCCTTGGCTGATGGTCCTGCCATTGACAGATATCCACAAAGTGATGTGCGTAGGCTTAGGATGATGCTTGTTGGTCATGTACGATGTCGATCGACTGATGAGTGTAGGTTACAGACGATGCTGGTAGGACACTAAGCATAGGTTCAGCCCACGTCGAACATTGGTTGACCATTGTGTGTATGCAAAAGGCAATGACGGTAGTCCACATCTGATGTCATACGGTTATTTGTATGGCAAAGGGGATGTGGGAAGGACACATATGATGTTAGCTATCCATTTTGTGCGCACCAAAGGCGGTGTTGGAAGGCCAAGCTCGATGTTGGCTAACACCTGTGTAGGACAAAAGAGATGTGAATATGCCCAATATCGTTGATCATTATTTCCACGCAAAACATTGTATGAGCAGTCCACAGTCGATGTAAGATGAAAAATGTGCAGGCTTCGACAGATGCGGGCAGTCCATGTCTAACGCCCATTAGTCGTTGTGCCCATATCAAAAGCAATGAGGTAAGGTCATGATCGACGCCCACTATTTTATGTGAACAGGCCATGGCTGATGTGACAGGTCCACGCCCGACGCCTGCTTAGGGATATGCATAGGCAACGACTGATGCAACAGTCCATAACCTATTTCGCCATAATGATACTACTTGTCATTTGCTGATGTAATTTCCCTAATCACTGAGTCCTTGGATGATGAGGTATGTCATTGACCAAGCCCACACTCGCCAAGACAATTCGCACACGCCACGACTGATGCATGCGCCTTTGATTGATGCTGCCTATAATTAGAAAATGTAGCGGTCAACAGTTGCATGATGCACACAAACTAAATCATATGCGTGAAAACAGGGGTTGATGGTACCTGTCCTTGGCCGACGTCACATGGCCAAAACTTGCAAGACACGACCGATGTTTCCCTGTTGATGCACACATGTCGTGGCTGATGTATTATTCCATTGGTCAATGTCTCCTGACCATTGTGCATAGGATAGGCTTGATGTCAGTGAGTTGTTGTACACATGCCACTACTGATGCGTGTAGGCCTTGGTTGTTGCTCCCTTCCATTGGCCGATGTTACTTTGTCAATTTGCATAGGCCACGGGTGATCTAACCTGGTTGATGAACTCAAACCATGACTAGAATTGCCTATTCAATCTTCTCATAACAGAACTAATGCGTGCAGGCCTTAGCGTATGCTACATGTCAATGACTGACGTTGATTTTAAGATATGCACATGTCATGTCCGTCGATGCATGATTGGTTTATTTTGCATTGCAGTAGCCGACATTTGTAGCAAGATATGAACATTGCTTGTCTGTGCGTGCAAGATTTTCCTGAAGCAATATCCCTTTGGCAAACTTTGTATGTTAGTTATGCACATGCCACGTCAGATGCATGCAAGCCTTGGCTAATCTACGCAGACCACGGTCGAGGTGAGCATCCCAAATTTGACACTAACTAGCCATTCTGTGCAGGCCAAATGCGATGTGGGAAGGTCAAGCTTGTTGGAGACTATGTGATATACACAGCAACAACTAATGTGATAGTTCCACACCGACATCATCTAACGAATATACATAGGCAACAGCCTATGCGGCAGTCAATGACCAATTTTTCCTTACATAGACTACTTATGGATGGACGATGTCATTTGAAACATAGAGGACTTGGTTGATGTTGCATATCGTTAGCCGACACCAAAGTCACCATGCCGTGCGCACCAGCCAGGGCTGATGCATGTGTGCCTTGATTGATTTTGTTTGTTGTTAGCCACCATCGCTTTCTTGAAGCTCACCAGCCATTGCTAATGTTGGATGACATTGGCCGATGCAAATAAAGCTTAATCTATGCACACACCACCGAAGATGTGCGCTGGCGTTTGCTGATGCTTCCTATCATTAGCCGACGTTGCTTACTCAAAGCGCACAACTTCTTGTTTATTGTGCCTATCGTCAGCCGATGTTAATGTTGGTCAGCCGTTGCACACACCCCATAGGTGATGTATACATTCCTTGGTTGATTCTGCATGTCATAGTCTGACATTAGTTGCAAGAGGTTAGCTGAGTTGGCACTAATGAGAAGAGAAGAAAGCAGCTACCGGCCATCAAAAGATCCAATACTTTAAGATAACCACGTCATATTCATGAAGACAGTGGTTGATGGTTCTTATCGTTAGCCGATGTTAATTGGCAAAAACAATCAACCCATGTCTCATGATGCCCAATTGATACACACATGCCATGAAAAATGCGTCTAGGGCTTGTCTTATGTAGCTTTCCATTGGTTTATGTCGCCTGGAAACATTGCAGAGGCTAGGACTGATGTCCATGAGTCATTCCAAAGATGCCACGACTGACGCGTGCACACCTTTGTTATTTCTCCCTATCTTTAGCAGATGAAGCTTTGCTGATGCGCACAGGCCATAGGTGATGTTTCCTTGTTCATGCACTCAAACTATGACTGAAAATTCCTATCAAAGTGCACATAATACAACTAATGTGGGCAGGCATTAGCTGATATTGTATGTTGTTTGCTGACGTCACTTTCCATATGAGCACATGTATTTCCATGCATGGATTCTTGGCGGATGTCACATGTCATTGGGAAACGTTGGTTGCAAGATAATCAGATTCCACGTCCATGCGTGCAGGCCTTGGCTGAAGCGGCATACCATTAGTCGACTTTGTTTGCCATATGTCCACATGCCACATCAAATGCGTTAAAGCCTTGGTTGACGCTTTATGCCTTTAGGGGAAATCTGTTCATCAATACGTGTAGGCTACGTTGAATGCTTGTGTAGGTGAAAGTCCATTGAGGCATGCAACTCCTGATGTCGCTTGACCATTTTTTGTAGTGCAAGGGCGATGTCCGCAATCTATGCCCGATGACGACTAAATCAGATGCACAACCCATGAACGATGCAGGCAGTCCACGACCTACATCGGCAGAGCAATATTTAGGATATGAACAATGCAGGTACGTCGGCTGTACATGGTGTGCAAGCGAGGGAAATACGAGAATGCTAACCCGATGACTACTAAAAGATTTATATGGTCCACAGGAGATGTTGTCGGTCGACACATGACCTATGCGCACAGGCGAGGTTTGATGCAATTGTCTACAACTTATATCGCATGGCAAATGCCTCCTGTCGTTGGCCGATCTTACTTTCCCGAATATGATATTCCTTGGCTTATGCTGCCAGATATCAACTCACATTGATGTTGCCCTACTGATCCACACACACCACGACTTTTGCGGCCTGCCATTGGGCCACATCTCTTGGCGGAACCACGCCAGCCTTTGATAATGCTACATAACGTTGGTTGATGCCATTGTCGCCCTGGTAATGTAAACACACCACAACTATTGCGTGCCGGCCTTGCTGATACCGCTCTCCCTTTTCCGACTTTGCTTTACTTATTAAATTTAATTACTTAGTAAATTGAAAATTTTGAAATGTGACATAATAAATAAAACTGTAAAAATAATTTCTAAACAATGAGTAAAAGTGTAAAGCATATGAAAATGCTTGAATATAATGTTAAACACATGAAACCAATGATAGATTACATATTTGTACAAATAAAATTTTTTTCAATATCATACTAATTGTAAATGTGATTAAATTTGTGCGATAGAACCACGAGAGGTGGAAACAATGAGAACAAATTATGGAAAATAGATGAATATGATGTTCTGTAGGAAATATCTTTCACCTTCTTTTGATTTTTGTATGGCATGGACATCCAAAAGTTTTCGACTACAGCTTGATCAATGTTGGTGAAAGCGAAATCACTCATCAAAAAAGTTCAAGCCACATATGACAGAAGGGTGCAGGAAACAAGCAATGCACCCAGGTCACTCTATAGTTGGTACACGGATGTGTGCAGGATATAAACAACTTTTTTTCCTGAAGTCCAACATAGGCAGCCCGATGTGTGAAACTAGCGGACAGATGCAACCCATATCCCACATCAACCGAGTTTTGTATGAAAGAAGTGTCCAATTTCGGATGACCATTATGTGTAGACTGATGGCGATGTCGGAAAGTCACATCCAATGTCGGCTGGCGATTATGTACAAGCCAAAGGAGATATTGAAAGTCCATGCTCAACGTATGATGACTAATGTGCAAGACAAAGGTTCAAGGGTAAGACACCATTCGACGTGGTAGATGGTTGTGCTGGCAAAAGGTGCTTAGGGAAGGCAACACTTAATGTTGCGTGACTATTGATTGCAGGCCAAGGGAATAGCGGGCAGTCAACGCTAGACGATGGATGAGAGATGTTAACAAGCCACAAAAGTACGGGCAGTCCACGACCGACGTCAACTAAGAAATATAAAGTCTACGACCGATCTGAGTATCCCTTTTGCGACGACGACTAGACATTATTTGAAGGCCAAGTGCGATTAGCTAAGGCCAAGACAAAACACTACTAAGGAAAGTAAACATGCCACGATCGATACATCTATACCATGCCAAACGTCGGCTGAGCAATATGTTCAGGCCACGGTCGATGTGGCATTCCATGACTAATGTTTCCTGTCCGATGTCAGTTTCCATTGATAGATGTCGCTTATTTGAAGAACATATGATTTGGCGGATGCTTCATGTTGTTGGTCAACGCCGATGTCTCCTTATCGATACGCACACCCACGTTTGATGTGTACAAACCTTTGTTGATTATAATTATTGTTGGACAATGTCATTTTCTTGATTTGCACATGCCTTAGCAGATGCTGCCGGACGTTAGTCATTCAAAATGTCACCCAACCATTGCACAAAATCCATAAATAATGTGTGAAATCCTTTTTTGAGGTTCTTGCACTTTGCTAGATTAAACAAACGGATGTGTATAGGCTACGGAAGATGCTTGCAAGACACGAAAAATATCTGCAAACCTATGAGTGCAGGCTACGGATGATGATGGTAGGCCATGTCTTACATAGTCTTACTAATGTATTTAAACCACCGAAGATAGGTGAAGCTCACATCCGACATCGCCTGACCATTGTGTGCATGCAATATACATCCGATGTGGGATATCCTATGTGTGGTGGCAAAAGATTATGTGGGAAGGCCAAGCCTCCCATCAGCTGATTGTTGTATAGACCAAAAGTGATGGGGCAAGAAACACCCGATATTAGTAATCATTGTTTGCATGAAAAGGTATATGCGGGTAATCCACACTCGATGACGGCTCATAAATGTGCAAAATCCATACTTGATGTTGGTTGAGCAATGTTAAGGCTACTTTTGAGGTGGGCAGACCACGTTTGACATTGGCTATCTGTTGTGTGCAGGCCAAGGGTGATGTGAGAAGATCAAGCTCAATGACTACTGAGTGATGTGTACATGCCATGACCGAAGAGAGAGGTCTACGCTCGACGTTAGCTTATAGATATGCAAAGAAACTGGCCGATGCAGCAGTCCAATACAAATATAGTCTAGATGATACTGTCAGTCCTTGGCTGATGTCTTTTGCCCAAAACGCAGAGGATTCTTCAAATGCTTTTTACCATTGGACGACGCCCAAGTTACCTTGTTGATGCGCACATGCAATAATTATTGCATCCACGCCTTTGTTGAGGCTTCCTGTCGTTGGCAAACATCGCTTTTCTGATGTGAACAGGACTTAGCAGATGCTACATGACGTTGGAAAATGCAAAGTAGCGCCTAGTCGTTGCTCACACACAACGACAAATGCGCGTAAGCCTTGGATTATATTGCATTCTAGCAGCAAACATCGCTTTCCATATGTGCACATGCCATGTAGGATACATGATGGCTTTGGTTGATGCTACCTATCGTTGGCCAACGTTACTTACTAGAATCGTACAAGCCTTGGTTGATTGTGATTGTTATGGGATAAATTCAATGTCACTCAGCGGTTATTTGTGCATGCCATAGGTGATACTGCATAGCGTAGTCCGATATTAGTTTCCATATGCGCACAAACCACGTAAGATGCGTGAAGACATTGGTTAACACAGCCGGTCGTTGGCGGATGTCACCTAGACAAAGAATACATGATATGACCGATATCTCCCAATTGATGCACACATGCCACCGATAATGTGTGAAGGCCTTGGTTGATGCTACGTGACATTGGACGATGTCACATGATCTCTGTGCGTTGGCCGGGTTTGATGTTCGTGAGTCGATGTGCACACGCCACGACTCATGCATGCACTCATTTATTGGCGTCTCCAGCCATTGTACGATATTACTTGGTCTATGCGCACATGCCATTGGTGATGTCACATGGTCGATGCACTCAAACAACTACTCAAATAGCCTTTTAAATTTGCACACGACAAAATGGATGTGTGCATGCCTTAGTTGATGTGGCATGACGTTTTGTGAAGTTTACTTCTAGATGTGCACATGCACATTAGCGCATGCATGCTTGGATGATGTTTTATGCCATTGGACGACTTCTCTTCCATGATATGCACATTCCATGTTTGTGTGTGAAGGACTTTGCTGAAGATGCATGCCATTAGGCAATTTCACTTTCCAAATGCACACATGCCACGTCAGATTCTCTCTAGCTTTGGAAGATGTTGTATGTCGTTGACCGATTTTTAAAGATCTATATTTTTAATCTATGTACAATGTAGGCAGGCCAAATTCAACGTCGACATACAAATATATGAAGGATAATGACGATGTGCGCAAGCCACATTCGATGTTAACACACTGATGTGAGCAATTTACGGATGATGTTATCGGGCCACGTTTGACAGCGACAGACCATTCTCTACTGGCCAATGTTGAGGCAGGTAGACCACGTCTTACATAAGCTGACCTTTGTGTGCAAGCCAAAGGCGATGCGGGCAGGACACAACTCACGTAGTCTTATCATTGTGTGTAGGCCAAATTCAACGAAAGCAGGAAATGCTTGACATTGGATGACCGTGATGTATAGGCCAATGACGATAGCAGCAGTCTACGCCTGATGTCACTTAATCATTGTACAAGCCAAAATTGATTTGTGCTGGGAATTCCTGATAACTCCTGATCGATATATGCAAGATTGAGGTAATGCGGCAAGGCCTTGTCTAGCGTCTGTAGACTGATGTGTGGAGGATAGAGACTATGTCGGGAAGCCATGCCTAATGTAGACTGAACAATTTGTGTAGACCACGAAAGATAAGTATATCCTACGCTTGACGTCGACTTATCATTGTGTGAAGGCAAAAGGCAATGCGTGCAAGAAAAGTATAACATCAATAGACCATTGTGTGCAGGTCAAAGGAAATGCAGGAAGCCGATGTTCGACGTTGGCTAACAATTCTGTTTTTTTAAAAGGAGATGAAGGAAGGCCACGATCAATGTCTGCTAATTGTTGTACTGGCTAAAGGTGATGGAGGCAGGAAATGCCTGACGTTGGCTAACATTTCTCTAAAAACAAAGTCCACAGAGGCAGGCTATTTTTTGCAGGCCAAGGGCGATGCGGGCGGTTCACGCCTAACAAAAGCTAATCAATATGCACAAATCGCAGCAGATGCAGGAAGTCCATACCCATCATCTGTTGAGAAATACGCATGATAAGGGACATACAGGTAGACCACGTCTAATGTAGATAGGCCGTTTTTTGCTGGTCAAGGGCAATATAAAATGGGAAAGCTTGAGGATCGATGAGTCATGTGCATAGGTCACGACCGGTCCACGCCCGATGTCTCTCAAGTTATGTGCATATGCAACGGCAAATCCAACTATCTACAACCAATGCCTCTTCGTTTTGGTCGATGTATCTTGCTAAAGACATATATGCCTTGGATGATTCTACCTGTGTAATCCAATGTGAATGTAGCCCTGCCGATGTGCACATGAAACGGATTATGGTGCCTTCCGTTGGCCAACATCACTTGATCAAAGCACACCTACCTTAACTGACACTATCTAAACTAGGAAGATACAATGGTTGCCTTGCCGATGCACACACGCCATGACCAATGCATGCAGGCCTTGGTTGATGTTGTATTCCAATGTCCAACCTTGCGTGAAAGATTTGCACATGCCATGTAATATGCGTGCATGCCTTGGGTAATACTACCTTCCATTAACCGATATTCCTTACCCGAAGCATACAAACATTGGTAGATGGTGACTTCAATTAGTAATGTCGATCTTGCCTAGCCAATGAACACACGCCATGGATTATGTGTGCGTGAGTGGAATGATGTTGCATGTTACTGTCATACAAAGATTTCCAAATGTGCACAAAAAACATTAGATGCGAGAAGACTTTGGCTGATGTTGCTAGTTGTTGGATTATGTCACTTAGACAATGAATGAAGAACACAATCAATTACACCCATTCGATACACACACGCCATGCCTGATGCGTACAAACCATGGATGATGTTTTCTGCCATGTTAGATGTTGCTTGGCCGACGCGTGAAGGAAAAGAACGATGTCTCATTGTTGACACACACATGCCACGACTTATACGTGTAGGACTTGATTGATATCACAAGCCTAAATCCAAAGTCTCTATTAAAATATGCACTTCCAAGTTGATGCGTGTAGGCCTTCAAGGATGGTTTGTGACATTGGCCCGATATCTATGGACTAATATGTGCCGGGAATGCATGATGCTGGCACGCAACATTAAATGTTGACTGACCGATATGTGAAGAGAATGGGCGATGCTGACAGATCAAGTTTAACATTGAAAACAAATGTGTGTAGGTAACTCACAATGCTACCAGGACAAGTTTGATGGTGATAGACTAATATATAGATGTTGAGGACAATACTGACAGCTCATGTTTAATGTCAAATAACCATAGTGTTAAGTAAAATGACCAGGCATGCATATTATGTGCAGTCAAATATGATATGGGAAGGAAACGTCCGATGTCAACTGATTATTGTTTGCACGCTAAAGGAAATATCGGAAGGAAACAGTAGATGTTGGATGACCATGGTGTGTAGGACAAGGATGATACAGACAATCCACCTCGAACGTCGGATGACCGTTGTGCAGGCCATAGTCGATGGAGGCAGGCAACACATTATGTAATCAATTGATACGTGTTGTCGAGAGGTAATGCGTCAAAACCACGTTTGACCTCAGTAGACCAATGTGTGCAACATACAGATGATGTTGGAAGGCCACGTTTAATACACTCAAATTATACTTCCATAAAGAAGTATAAACTGTCGTATCAAGTAAAGAACCCAAGTGTTAGGTTCGGGTCGATCCCACGAGGAAAATGATTTAGACTTAACTTTTCTCTAGAATTACGTCTACTTAGTCAAGTCCATTCAAAAAAAATTAATTAAAGGGGGGTTTGTGTAACAAAAGTGTTTAATTATTTCTTAGTAAGACAATTAGCAAGTTTATAACTTTTTCATTTATCAAGTGATGAGAGAAACTAGGGTGTAAGTGTACCCCGTAGGTTCATAACTTTGTAATCCTATTTATAACAATTATTTCCTAGTGTCTTGCATGAAAAGTGGTAAAGTACGTATGCCTTATTCGTTGGCCTGGCAACTAGAGAATTTTACTCCGTAACTTGGTCCGGGTACGTGTGTCTACTTTACTAAACCATAACATTACCTCATTTTTTTTATGAAGTATCATATTCAATGTATGGCAAAGCTTCCTCTTCGAGCCAATGGAAACTAGCCTATTAAATAGTGTATCCTAATTCTATGTTGATAATTTTTTTCCTATCAACTACCTCCTTGCTCTGGAAAGCTGGAAAAGGGAAAGTTTCTAACGTGTGCCGTTGCTAAAAAGACTTCTAATCGAAAGATTTATCAATACATGCAAGAACCTATTCTAGAATTGGTATTTAGCTTGTTTTACCTTGTTAATTACTCATGGTTTCCACAACCGTAGATGTGTATTTAGTTACCCATGCTTAGAAATTCTAAATTCATGGTTCTTAAACAAGAATTCATGTACTTACTTTCAGAAGTTTGAAGAAAATCCTGAAATAACACTTGAATTAACAAAAAAATCATGAGAATTGATTCCAGAAACTTGACGTAGTTCCCAAAATCCAAAATTTAACTTCCAATAACAAAAGTATGAAAAATAACATAAAGTATAACCCAAAAAATGAGGTTTTTAACCCTTTTTATAATAATGAATTCCTAAATTAAAAGGAGTTCTTAATAAGGAATGTCTGTCAAGAAATGCGTCTTCAATCGACGACACTACTGAAGGTCCGTCGATGAATTGATGGCCTGCCGACCGCCTCTGTCGGTCCACACTTAACATCTTCTTCAAGCCTCCAAATTGCACCTTCTCTTATCTAATCGACAGACCAACAACACAGTGTGTCGATGCACATACGATCAATCGGTGCATATCATCGTTCCATACTTAGCAACTTCTTTAGCCTTCATCATTGAATAATCTATGATCCAATTAATGCACCAACAACACGGTCCGTCGATACATCTACGGTCTGTTGATGCCTTCTTTATTTCATAATTTCTATTTCTTCAACTTTAGGTACTATGACTACTCTCTGATCTGATCGATGATTTCCCAGAAAGGTCTGTCCATCCTTCCGTATATCCAACTTAGTTACAATTCCCTAAGTTACTTCCACATGCTTGGACCTCCACCCGACGACCACCACCTATTGACCGTCGATGGAATGTCGATCCAACGATGGCTTCGTAGGTCACCTCTTCTACCAATCTTCTGTTTTTCTATTTTGGATGACTTTCTTGCAAAATAAAAATAAAAACCATTAGAATTACTACAAAAAGGCCCTAGACACACACAAAACTTAAGGAGAAAGCATTGAATGTACCTTGAAACAACGGTACATCAACACCCTCAACTTAAATTCGTTGTTTTTCCTCAAGCGACGCACTATGACTAACCATAAAACCTTTGTACAAAAGTATCCGCATTTAAGCATTCACAATCATATTGCTATCAATCCCGATAATTTTTGTTTCTTTTATACATGATATCACTCTTCGGATCACTCATGTAGATCAAACTATGAAACAGACTCCCCACGCCGACATCTCTACTGTTTTATATTTCACAATAGGACCATTTTTACAATATTGCATTAGTATTCTCACTTCAAAAGATATCCTCCTTTTTTAGACGGTGAATTAATATTTTAGTATGAGGATCATTGCTCATCAATAACTCTCAGAACAACTTCACACCTAGTTGATACTTGTCGCCATAGGCTTGCCATTATTTTCATTGCTTTATGTTCACTATAATTGACTCTTAGGATCACGATAGGACTTTCTTGTCTTGTAACATAGGTATGGATGCATTTTAGTATATTTTTTTTCAATCATTGAACTCACGACTAAGCGTCCTACCTTTTGATCGTTTATTTTGCCCTACTCATCATTTTCTTATATTCTTTGCCTTACTTTTCTTGCATTCTTTCTCCTTTTGTGCAAATGACTCTTCTTTTATTCTAATTTTTTTTTGAAAAAATTTTCAATTGATTTCAACTTTGTTTGAGTCAATTTTCTCTTTCTTTTTTATAATTTTTTTTTCACATTAATTATTTCAACCCCACTTTTCGAAATATTTCTCATAATAGCGACCCTCAACTCATAGCTTTGCCATAAGTCGAAGTACACAATACCAAAGGTTGGGTAAGGGCCAAGATGAGTTTGGTTTCTTCATTTGCCACCCTCAACTTATGCTTTAGGCATAAGTTGAGGTGGGACTGTCAAATGTCGGAGGAGGGCAGATATATTATACCCAGAAACGATGAGTTGCGGTAGAAAAGAAAGGTCCATTGTAAGCTTAAATCATTTGGATCAAAAAGGGGTTTATTTAATTTATTTTTTCTTTTATTTAGACTAAAGATTGGCTAATTTAAACAAGGGCCTATGATACTTTCTTTATTTTCTAACACATAGTACTTTTTTTCCAGGACTAACCAGGCAGGTTCTAGCTAGGTACCAACAAAAGACTATTAAACTTTCCTCATACTCTCTTAACACCTCCTTACCCTACCAGATTTTTGGAAACCTAGATCAAGTGTTAGATTGAAGGTCATGTTAGATTGAGGATCATGCTAGAGACAACACATTGAAAATTCACTATGCCTAATAATGCAAGCATTCTATTTAGAACAGGATATCATTGTATTTATCCATCATCCTTTATATTTTACATTTATATTTGTAAAAGTTTCTAACATGCCGATTCAACAGTAAAATAACTAGTCTTTTGGAGGAAAAGATCACAGGCTCAGACTTCACCCTAGAACTGACTTTTCAATTACCCAACCCCCAACAAGAAAGCATGCAATTGTCCCCAATGCATAAGAAATATGAGAACAAGGTGGTAGATAAAGCAAACCTGAGGCGCATAGAACCAAAGATCAAAAAGCTAGGGAGTCTTGTGCCAGGAACCCGCTCCATCAGTAGTGGAGACACCATCAGTAGTATGCACAGAAATGTTATCACCCTCAATGGTGCTTCTCTCAACTGTCTCCAATAAGTAGCTAGACGCCTCAAAAGCCAACTCTCACGTACTCATCTGTCGGGCCTCCTCATCTACAAAAGAAGATATCCTCGCGCACTCCAACTCAGTGCTCTCCTTCTTCCTTTCCCGAGCCTCCTCTCTCTCTCTGGACCGGTGGCTCTTGTCACGCTCATGTGGTGAGGCCAGCTGTATAGTAGAGGTAGTGAAGTGCAACAAGCACCGTATCCTCAGCAGGATTTGCAGGTGTGACCTCAAACTCAAGCACCCGCACATCCAAATTGTCATCCACATCAGTTCTCATGCTCGCCACGGCACCCTGGAGGGTCGTCAAATTTATAGTAGTGGATGGACGGATGAGTACTCTCAACTCAAACGCATCAAAGCACTGGTGGACCGCCAGAATCTGCCGCTCAGTCTGCTGGGCAACCTTCATAGCTATCCGATCCTCATCCTTGACAATGGACTTTTGCATCCAAGGCTAGATTTGATGAAGCAATGTGGCAATCTTAGAATCTAGATTCTGGACCCTAGCAATTGGGACCAGTGTTGCTGATGGTGTAGATCGGGAGGAACTCGACACTCCACTGGAGCCCGGGGCAAACTCAACCAAGGTGGTATCACTAGAATCAAAAGCAGCTTGATAATCCCCTTGGGATTGCTCTATCATATATGCGAGGTTCCCACCCTACAACTTAACCTCAACTCGGGGCCTCATATATGATGCCGCCTCATTGGACTCATCCCTGATTAGACCGATGTCAACTCTCCCAGTAGGCGTTCAAAGAATATCAGTAGGCCAAATGGGATCTCCATCAGCCCTACAAAACTCAAAGATCATACAAGGAAAGAGGTAAGTGGTCGACCCCTTAAAAGTCCTTTTATGGATGACAACCAGCAACAACCATTTAAAATCAACCACAAACCCCGCGACCGTAGCAGCAACCAAGACTGCTCTATCACATGTAAGAATGTTGTAAGCAACAGCAGGGGATGGGAGGTGGCGGACCAAGATCTAGATGAATTTTGCAGCAAATGTGATATGGCCTTCTTAATAAGGTCTCTGGGTTCCAGCACCCAGTCTGCACCCTCAGGATCTACGGAAATGTTCTAGGCGATCTACCTCTTGGTGGCCTCTCTCAAATCCTTGTATCGCTAGAAATGTCCCTCTTTAATCAGTTTCAACCATTAGCCAAACTCGGGGCGAGGGGGACTCAGGTGGCATCAATATCAGAAACTTATTAGAAACGGTGAATACTGCACAAAGAGGTTACCACCCGATAGCCACAAACTCAAACATAGTTAAGTTGTCCCTATTTGGAGGAATTATACCGCATATCCAAAGAAGCCCTTGGAGTTGCTACGTAAGAAGCGTAGAACTCTCACACCAACTCTTCATTATAGCGTCCCACACTCCTAGCCATCCACTCTAGTTAATGGCTGGTGAAGAGATCATGTATGAAAGAGACCGTGTGTAGAGTCCCTGTATGAACCCATCGTGCAACTGTTAGAGTCCCGAGCAATGACGCCCTTATCATTGGCATCTTGGCATCCCATTATATGTGGTGCTGCCCCTCTATGCACCACCGGTTAGGTTGATCAACAACCAGTGAAGGATCCTCATGTGGGGGTGACGGAGCATGCTCCAAACTCTGGGCCTCATTAGATGAGGCAGGTCAATCCGAGACAGAGGCACCCTCTAAACCAGAACCAGAGGCAATGTCCTTATTTGACGGTGCAGAGTGGTCCAACTTGGTATCGGAAGTCTCCTTAGATCCAGAGGCTCCTTCAGAACCCAAGGAAGACCTAGAGGGTGTGGCGGTCGTTGTGCGCTCCTCATCAGACAGGGAGGTTGTATGTACGCCGGACTCCACTTTATTGGGTGTGCCCCGAGTGGTCCTAGCAGCACGTGTTTGTGTTTGGGTTCCTAGTGGCACGTATTCGGTATCACTCTGATCTTCCGACAAGACAATCACTATCGAACGTGAAGGTGCCACGGACTTGGACCGTCCTCTGAAATAGACTAAATCTAGATTGGGGGCCATTGGTACCTACAAGGAAGAGTTATGAGATTCATCATAGTGATCCTATAAACACAAGAGAAACAAAAACTAAATTTAGAGGAAAAAGGCACAGTGAAGTGCATAAGTGCAGGTCTGAACAATGGGAACTATCGATGGTCCGTTTAAAGGGTCCATCTGTGGACACGTAGAATATTTTTTGAAGTTACAAGTCCATAGATTTTGCAATTAGAAATGACAGACGTGCAGAATAGACCGTCGATGAGATGACGGACCCTATTCCACTTCCGTTGTTGGGAACTTAGATAAATTTAGAATGCATGAGAAAATACGGTTTAAGATAAGAATGACAGACGTGCATAATGGCCCGTACATAAATCGATGGACCATAGTCCACCACCATCATCCACCAATTAAAGAAATGTGCGTTGTATCAATCGACAAATCCCATTGACGGTCCGTCGATTGACTGATGGTCCATAGATGGGGTCTCGTATTGTCGGTAAGAGATAAATTATGGTAAGCCATTTTTGGCACCCAGAAAGGAAAGTTTTAAGCAAATTATGACACATCGTGTTCATATAAATATAGACACACCATTTCGTCATTCCTAGGGCTTCGATTATTGAAATTTTATTCCTAGATTCTAAAAGACCATCAAGTACTAAGTCGGAAATCAACAAAACACATAACAAAGTTCATTTAGACACTAACACCCCAAACCCATTCACTTTCCATCATTCAAAGGAACTGGGACCCAAATTTAACAAGTTAATCATTAAATTTTTTCCAGAAGTCAAGACCCACATACATTTCTCATAATTTTCGCAAGCAAATGATTGAGAATTCATTGAGTGGATAAGAATGGCATACCTCTATACTATTGTGGAGTGAATGGGAGCGCAAATTTTTCAAGAACAAAACTAACCTCACCTTTTATCACTTATCGAAAGAATGAAAGAAAAGGATGGGAATTTGGGAGAAAACTGTTTGGGAAAATGAGGGATTTTTTGTAGCATATGGGAAATGTAAAGGGAATTATGGTAGATTTAGTGTTGGGGTGAGTGGCGGAGTAAGATAATAAGGGGAGTGAAATTTGGGGATTATTTTAAAAGGTGAGGGTAACTTTAAAGGTGTTATTTTAATAAATTGTCGATCAGGTCGTGTTGGGTCAAGGGTTTTGGGGAACTAAGAATTCCCCATCGACGGACCATAAGTTAATCAACGGTACGTCGACTAGTCCGTCGGTTGTGCCCTACCTTAAACAAAATTTAGAATCATACCTTGGATCCACAACGCCATCAACGGTCCGTTGATGGGACAACGACCTGTCGATTGGTTTTTAAATCAATGAACCTTACCAATCACAAAAATTTTCGTTAGAGTTGGTCCTTGCACATTGAGCACCTAATAAGTATTTCTTTTTGTATTTTCAGGACACTATTTAGACCCGGACCTAGACTAGTTTCTAGACAACACTCTAAACGAAATAAAAGAATATCGACACATGATATTAAGTAAAGACCGAAATAATGCAAATATTCCTATAATGACAAGAAAAATGTAATGTTGGATAGAGGATGCATCTTGGGTTGCCTCACAATCAGTTCTTTAACTAAGGTCGTGGTACGACGCAAAACTCTTGACTACTCACAATTCATCAAGATTGTATGCCTCAACCACTCCATTCACATTTTCCGCATGCCCTAGGTAGATTTTTATTATTTGCCTACTAACCTTGAAAGTTTCACCATCCTTGTTCTCCAGCCCGACCACACAATGAAAGAATACTTGAGTAATCAAGTATGGACTAGTTCATTTGGACTTGAGTATTCCCTTAAACAAGTGCGACCTAGAGTTGAACAAAAGCACCAAATCCCAACCACAAAGTCTCACATCTCAATCTTTTGGTCATGGTACTTCTTTTTATATTCTTTGTAGAGGGGTGACTTTCATATGCCTACAAGTAAACTCGTCAAGCTCATTCAACACATTCAACCTCTGTTCTGCTGCATTCATTCCAATCCATCTTCAGTTTCTTCAATTTCCTCAGGGACTTATGCTCTAACTCAACCGGCAAGTGATAAGCCTTCCCTTATACTAGTTTGTAGGGAGACATACCTATGGAGGTCTTGTATTCTGTCCGGTAGTCCCAAAGAGCATCACAAGCAACCTTGACAAATACGTTCACT
Source organism: Solanum lycopersicum (assembly GCF_036512215.1). Taxonomy (NCBI): domain Eukaryota; kingdom Viridiplantae; phylum Streptophyta; class Magnoliopsida; order Solanales; family Solanaceae; genus Solanum; species Solanum lycopersicum. The sequence goes on from NC_090804.1 coordinate 36,223,038, forward strand.
AGCATTCACCATTTTCGCCAAAATATGCTTGATTTCACTATTTGACACCTCAATTTTCCCACTACTCTTTGGATGGTAAGGAGTTTCTACATTGTGGAGAACCCAATATTTTTCCAATATCCTTTTAAAAAACATGTTTCTAATGTGGGATCCCCCGTCACTATGAATAGCTCAAGGGGTTCCAAATCCAGAAAATATGTCAAAAATGCGATGACACTCTTCCCTTCATTGTTTGCAAGTGCTATGGCTTCCACCCATTTTGACACAGAATGAACCATCACAAGAATGTACTTCATCCCATTACAACTCACAAAATGTCCCATAAATTCAATGCCCCAGAAATAAAACAACTCAATTGCAAGAATGGGAATTAGAGGGAGATCTTTCCTTCTAGAAATATCTCCATCTCTTAGGAACCTATCACATGCCTTGGCAAGATCATGAGCATGTTGGTGGATGGTTTTCCAATAGTTGCCACATTGTAAGATTTTATGGGTAGTACAGATACCACTATGATGCCCACCCAAAGGTGAGGATTGACATGCCTACAAAACACTTTAAATCTCAACTTCCCGCACATAAAGACGAATAAGACCATCAAAAGAACTCCTATATATATATGGCTCATCCCAAAATAACTTTTTCCCATCATGCATGAACTCTTTCCTTCGATGAAAGGACAAGTCCAACCGTACTATGTCACTAGCCAAATAATTCGCAAAATCCAAGAACCATGGAATCAAGTCATTAAAGGCGGCCAAAACATGCGTGCATAGCCTAATTCTCTAATCGGGATAACTGATCAACAACTTCATTTTTCGTCCCTTTTCTATCTTTATCTTCAAAGTCAAATTCTTGCAACACTAATACCCATCTACTCAACCTTGAATTCTCATCCTTCTTTGTCATCAAATATATCAATACACAATGATCAATTTTTCGGCCTCTTGATATTTTATATCTAAATTTAATTTCGTTGGTTTTAACCGAACATTACCTCTATCAAGTCCCGCAAACAATGAGCCATACTCTTCGATACAATCACTCTCAAATTTCATGATCATTGCCGCTAGTGTCTCAACACCAAGACTCTCTTCTATTTGTACTTTGGAAAAACTCTCAACCTTCTAGGATATCGCAGATACCGATTGGAGCTAACCACTCTACCTCATGGACCTACTAATGTTGAAAGTTGCTTCTTCATTGTTCAACCGAAACTTCGTATTCCCTTTCTGCATATCAACCAAGGCACAACTAGTTGCTAGGAACGACCTCCCAAGAATAATAGAAACCTCAAAGTCCACCTCAGAATCAAGAATCACAAAATTGACCCGAAAAATAAATGACTCCACTATAACTAGCACATCATGGAGTATCCAAATAGGCCTCTTAACCTTTGGATCGGCCATCAATAGCCGCATCGCAGTGGGCTTTCAGTCACCTAAATCAAACATCTTGTAAATAGAGAGAGGCATGAGATTTATGCTTGCCCAAATATCACATAATGCTATAAAAAAGTGTAACAACCCGATTGTTCATGGAATAGTGAAAGAACTCGGATCTTTTTTGTTTTTCACAAAAGACCCTGTAGCAATAGTACTATAGGTGTTGCATCCGATCATCATCCTAAAAACTAACTGATCTCTTCTTAGTTACCATATATTTCATGAACTTGGCATAACCGGGCATTTTTTCAAGAGCTTCTATCAAAGCGAGATTTATGGAAAGCAGTTTCAACATAGTAATAAAATGCCGGCACCATTTTTGGAGCAATGTTTGTGGGAATGGTGGTTGTTATCTAGGAATAGTAGTCACTTTTTGGGGTATCTCATCTTATTTCCCCGATTTGTCTACAAACTTACCACTAACTTCCTCTACCACATCATCTCCTCTCATCTCTTCTTTTACATCAGAAGACATAGGTGGGTCAATGGTTTTCTTATCCCCTTGAGTAGTGACATTCATACAATGTCTGTCATTTTTTGGATTTTGGATGATATTGCAAGGAAGAGTAGCCGGTTAGCGTGGGTTCACAGTACAAGACAATTGATCCATTTGCAACTCAAGATGCTTGATTGATATTGCTTGTGCATCCATCTTTTGTCTCATATTCGTTAAACAGCCTCTTAACTCTTTGGCGTGCTAATCACTACCATCAAACTTCCTCATAATATTCTTCAACATATCCTTAACTCAAACCATACTACCTCCTTCATACCTAGGAGCAACTTCTCAATTTCGAGGCGGAACATAGGGCACACTCCGATAATTTCTCTTATCATAGGTACCCTGATTAATGTTTTTTTCATTGTAGTTTCAATCTCGAACATAGTGACCATCTCGGTTGTAATTCCCGTCTTTTCGACCTCGATTTCCCTAACCTTAATTCTCTTTATTGGAGCATAGGGTTTTCGGTCAGAATCCCCACATCTTCTCTTTACTCACTATCTAAGAGTCTTCCGCATTGTACAATTCATATACCAGCACTGGTGGATTAGTCATATAATTTACCTCATTCACATTCTTTGCACACCCTGTGAAATGTTACAATACCAAGCCAAGCTTAGTCCTCATTTGATCCATCTCTTCAAAAATCTCATCTGCGGTCTGGTTGTGTGTAGCTTGCATTGCAAAGGTCTTTTTCCAAGATTCCGACTTCCTAGTGCTCCAAGCCTTGTTTTTTCAGGTAATTTTCTCCAACTTTTCCGTTATCTCTGCATAAGTGCACTCACCATAAGAACCACCCGCAATTATATCATGTAACTCCTTATTGTTATCATCTTTCCCCTATTTAAGTACTCTTTAAACGAATCATCGTCAATGCGGTGGTTTGGGACACTTCTCAAATATGAGGTGAATGTATCCCAACACCTACTTACCGACACCCAAGGCAATGCCACAGTGTTGTTAACCCTATCTTTGTGGTTAAGCTTTTCAGAAACCGGGTAATACCTTGATAGGAAACCATCCCTCAACTATTCCCAAGTATAGGTCGAATTATAAGGCAACTCAGTAAAAAAAATTGCGTTCCCTCCCTTTAGTGAGAGAGGGAATACCCTTAATACAATGATATCCATGTCCAAGTTTGGTGTCCCTACAAAACTATTTTACACCAACCTCAGTTTGACAAAGTGAGCATGTGGATCCTCAGATGGTAGCCCCAAAAACAAACCTCTAGCAGTGAGCATCTACATCAAGCTACTAGTTACAACGAATAAATTACCTTTCGATAGAGCATGTAGGACAAGAGGTTCATCCGAATAGACGATGTTAACATTGCCCCTATAATACTCTTGAGGGCTTGGGGTAAGAGGTTGTCACCGTAGAGCATCCTCATTAGGGTTTTCAACAAATCACTTGGTTTTGAGCATCAATGGGCGGAGGAAGTTGACGCTTGATCCCATCACCAATATTATCAGGATAGTGTGGCTTGTTTATTTTGAAGAGTCTACGATTCAGTTCTGGATCAAATGGAAATATTTTTTCTCCTCGACTTCATGTACTTTCAATACACTATATCTAAGCCTCAAAAAGAAAAAAAAAACAAAGAGAAAAAAAGTATAATCAGGAAATTTTTGACTAAACATCAGTAATTGCTCTTAAAGTTAATCTAAAATACATTATCCCCGGCAGCGGCGCCAAAATTTGATATGCTCAAATTATACTTCCCAAAAAAAGTATAAGCAGTCATATCAAGTAAAGACCCCAATTGTTAGGTTGGGGTCAATCAATGAGGTAAATGGTTTAGAATTAACTTGAATCTATGATTACGTCAATTTAGTCAAGTCCTTTTTGAGAAAATTAATTAAAGAGGGGTTTTGTGTGACAAAAGTGTTTATTTATTTCTAAGTAGGTCAATTAGCAAGTTTATAACTTTGGTTTTTTCAAGTGATGAGTTAATCTAGGGTGTAAATGTCCCCCCAGAGGTTCATGATGTTATAATCCTAGCTGTAACAATTATTTCTTAGTGTCTTTCATACAAAGTGTTAATTTATGTGTATATAATTCTTTTGTCCAGTAAGTTAAGAATATCATTCCTTACCTTGGTCCATCTACGTGTGTGTACTTTACTAAATTTACATTTTCTTCATATTAAGCATCATATTCAATGTATGGCTATGTTACCACTTTGCACCAATTTAATCTAGCCTCATAGATAGTGTATCAATAATCTATGTTGATAATTCTTTTCATATGAAGTACCTCCTTGGTCTGGCAAGTAGAAATAGGGAATGTTTTAACGCGTGCAAAAACCTATTCGAGAATTTTTGTTTAGCTAGTTTTGCCTTGTTAATTACTCATGGTTCCCACAACACTAGTAGTGGATTTAGTTACTCTTGCTTAGAAATGCACAATTTATGTTTTGTAAATAAGAATTCATATACTTACTATGACAAGTTTTAAAAAAATCCATAAATAACACTTGAATTAACAAAAAAACTGGAGAATTGATTCAAGAAACTTGAAGTAATTCCCAAAATCGAAAGTTCAACTTCCAATAACAAGAGTATGAAAAATAACAAAAAGTGTAACCCCAAAAACGAGGTTTTTAACCCTATTTATAATAATAAATTCTTAAACTAAAATGAGTTCTAAATAAGGAAAGTCTATCCAGAAACGCGTCTTCAATCGACGACACCACTAACGGTCCATCAATGGAACAACACTCGATATCGGATGACCATTGTTCAAGTTAAAAGGTTATGGGATAGGAAACGCTCGACGTCGGGTGAAAATATTGCAAGGCCAAAGTGGACGGAGGAAGGAAAACTTGTTGTTTCTTTTCTGTTGTTTGCAAGCCAAGGGCGATGTCCACAGTCAAATCCTGATGACGACATAGTGATGAGCAAAAACCATGATCTATGTAGGCAGGCCACAACAAAAGTGGGCAGAGAAATATGCAGGTTACGAACTATGCTGGCAGGCCACGTGTGATGTCACTGAGCGATGTGTGCCGGACATGAATGATAGCTACAACCCACATTCAACAAATACAGACCTTTGTGTGCAAGAAAAAAGTGATGCAGGTAAGCCTTTTAGATCCACACAATTATCAGTTACTACGCCTTTTCATGCAACCTTTTCCAGTTTTATCGGGATATCATTTCAGCCATCATGCTTCAAAGTTAAACTGTGTACAAAAGATATAACGTACCGGTTCAACAGAAAAAGTAATCAGTCTTTTAGGGAAAAAGAACACAAGCAAGAAAACCCCAAAAGAGGATAGTGAGTTGGGCTACTCAGACTTCACCCTAACACTCACTTTCCATTTACCCCACCCCCAACGAAAAAGCATGCAATTGTCCCCAATGCATAAAAAAATCTAAAGATTAGAGGGGTAGGTGAAGCAAACCTGTGGCGCATAGCGCCGTCGATCAACAAGCTGGTCGGTCTGTTTTCCCAAAACCCACATCCTCTGCAATCTGGAAACCCTCAGTGATGTCCTCAGAAACAACTTAACCCTCAGTAGTGCCTCCTGCTGTCTCTACAGTGCGGGAGCTAGACGCGCCGGCCGCTATCTGTGATGCTCTGATCTGGTGTGCCTCCGCCTCAGCAAGTGAGGCTCTCCTCACGGCCTCCATCTCTTGGCGCTCCTTCTTTCTTGCTCGCGCCTCATCCTTTGATCGACCCCTCCGCCTCTTGGCACTCTCTCTCGGGGAAGATGTGGGAATGTCTTGAGTAGAAAACAGAGCCGCCAATACAGTATCCTCAGCAGGCTCGACAGACTCTGACACTCTTGCCACTAGGATCGTGTCGATGTCTGCACGAAGACTGGCGACTGCAGCCTGGAGAGTCGACACATCTACCGGAGGGGCTGGTCGAGCTAATACTCTCAATTCAAAGGCATCGAGGCGCTGGTTAACCTCAGCAATCTTCCGCTGCATCTGCATCTCCATACGCGCCACAGACTCATCAATAGACTTCTGCATCCATGGCTGGATACCATGCAGAAGAGTGGCCATTTGGGCCTCCAATTTTTGGACTCGGGCAAGCGGGGCCGTTGTCGGTAGAGGGGCTGTGCTACTACCCGGGATAGACTCGACCGGGGTAGTGTCTGTTGATGCCTGTGTGATGTGCGAGCCTGGACCACCGTATCCGCAAGGTCATCAGATAGTGGTGGCAGCTCTGGACGGGGTCCTTGACGTGGGGCCAACTCATTTGCCTCGTCACTGATGAGGCCGACGTCAACGGTACCCGGTGGGGTCCTCAACTGATCTATGTGCCATATGGGCACACCTGCAGACCTGCAAAGGGCAAAGATCATGCACGGAAAGGGGTAGGTGGTGGTGACATTGAATGCCCTCTCGTGCATGACTGTTTGGAGAAGCCATGCATAGTCCACCTCGAAGCCGGCTATAATCGCCGCCATCAGCACTGCTCGATCCCAGGTGACTATGTTATTAGCAGCTGTGGGGGAAAGGCAGTGACGCATGAGCAGCCACAAAAACTTGGCGATGAACGTAAGGTTGGCCTTCTTGATGGCCCCCTTCGGCTCGGTGACCCAATCGGCACCCTCTCTGTCGACTAATAAGTGTAGGGCCATCCACCGCTTTGTGGTCTCCCTCAGTGCTGGCTCTCGCAGCAAATGTCCATCCTTCACTACCTGCCAGCGGTAGTCAAACTCGACAATGGTGGGGGTTCGAGTAGCATCTGCACTATCGCCGTATAGGAACCGGTGGATGGCGGGAAGGGAAATGTCAACCTGCACGCCCCGGACTAGAACTTGCTCCAATGGGGCCTATTTTGCGGGAGCAGCCTGCCTGTCGATCTGTGATCGGAGAGTCGCTACGTAGGACGCGTAGAACTCTCGGACCATCTCTTCACTGTATCGTCCCAACGGACGGGCTGTCCACTCTAGGCGATGCCTGGTGAATATGTTGTGGATCTCCGGCATCGAGGGGAGACTCCCTGTAAGTACCCGCCGCTCCAAGGTGAGTGTTCGAGTCATTACTCCTTTATCGGTCAAGAACATCGCGTCGAAGTAAACCTGAAACTGGCCTTCAACACACCACCGGTTTGGCTGGTCAGAGGCTGGGGTGGGGACCGGGGTTGGTGCGCCGGATGTGGAGTCTTAACTGTCAGCCTCATCAGACGAGGCCGACGCTGCAGCAGTGGCGGGTGCGGGAACCTTAGCAGATCCTGAAGCTTCCTCGGACCAGGATACTCTCAAGGAGCCAGACGCTCCTTCCTCGTTTGTGGCTGACCCAGAGGGTGTGCCGGTCATTGTGCGCTCCTCATCAGTCTGGGAGGCAGTGACTACGCCGGATGCCACCATCTTGGGTCTGGCTCTGGGGGCACGTGTTGCATGGGAAGGGGCAAAGGTGCCTGGGGGCATGTATTCAGGGTCCCGCTCATCGTCAGAGCCGATGACCATGCGGGCAGACGGGGCGACAGACATAGATCGCCCGCGTGCATAAGTGCGGTCTTGCTTGGGTGCCATAGTCGATAGTACCTGTAAAGGGGCAATATTAGTATGAGTAGTGGCAATCAAAACAGGCAAGATCATATGACATGGAACTTTGAAAAAAAAAATGTGTTAGTAATATTGAAACTGCATAACACGACGGGACCTATGATGGCTCGTCGTGACTATGACGGACAGTCATGAGGTCCGTCGTGTTATACTTGGTATATGTATATATAAGGAACCTTGAAGGAGGGGTCGCTGACCATCATGACGGTTAAGCAGTACGGACCGCCGTGGGTGTGACGGTCCATCGTAAGTGTCCGTCGTTGGACACTTGGAAAATTTTTGGAGACCCTTATCATAGGGGCCTCTGACCATCATGACGGTAGTGCAGGACGGACCGCCGTGGGTGTGACGGTCCGTCGTAAGTGTCCGTCGTTGGACACTTGGAAAATATTTGGAGAACCTTATCATAGGGGTCTCTGACCATCATGCCGGTCGTGGAGGACGGACCGTCGTGGGTATGACGGTCCATCGTAAGTGTCCGTCGTTGGACACTTGGATAATTTTTTGAGACCCTTGTTAGAGGGGTCTTTGACCATCATGACGATCGTGCAGGATGGACCGTCGTGGGTGTGACGGTCTGTCGTAAGTGTCCGTCGTTGGACACTTGGAAAATTTTGGGAGACCTTTTTCAGAGGGGTCTCTAACCATCATGACGTCCATGCAGGACGGACCGTCGTGAAGACAACGGTCCGTCACAGGCGTCGTTGGGGAGGGTGCTAGGGCTTATGCGACGGACCCTATGACAGTTCGTCGTGTATACGACGGACCGTCATCGGGGTCTCGTTCTGAATATCAGATCCAAAACTGTAGGTACCCTAAGCAACCCCATTGAACACACATGGTCTTGTAGTGTTGTGGACCTCTATGTGTCTATCCCAACTACCTAGGAAACTATTGATGTGAAATCACCTATGTCTAGGGTTATTAACATGGCAAATTCAAACATTTAGATCCTAGGTCTAAACATAATCATATCAAGGGAACAAGATACGACTAGGAACGAATCTAATACTAACTAATAAACAAAAAGACAAGAGAAATGAATATAAATTTAGAGACACATACCTTGGAGAAGGAGAAAACACAAGTGGGGAATGACTCAGGTGGCAAGGTAGATACCCAAAAGCAGCAGCATCGACAAGTAACTGATAGTAATAAGGTTTGGGGAGATTGTGGGAGTAATGATCAGTGGGGGAAGTGTGGAAGTGGAAAAGAGAGGAGAGATGAGAGGAAGTTGGAAGTAATGGGGTGGAATATGAAGGGGAGAGAGTATAAACGGTCAAATGTTTAAAAGAGTCCAGCCGGGTCGGGTTGGGTTAATTTCATTAATCGCACGACGATTCCCCGACGACGGACCGTCGCACATGCGACGCCCCGTCGTGCTTTCCGTTGTGTGTACCCTAATTTCAAAAATGACAGAAATACGTACCTGGTGTGACGGTGCATATGACGGTTCGTTTAAGCCGTAACGGTCAGTCGTTGTATCCGTCAGTGGCTACTGCAGAGTAGTTTTCTGCAGAATTTCCTGGTGATGTGCCTGCAAATTTAAAACCCATTTATTGAAAAATGCTACCATTATTAAAAAGACGATAAGTATTGGGTTGCCTCCCAAAAAGCGCCAGATCTAACGTCGCGGCACGACTGGGGCCACTTGATTACTCAGACTTCATCAACATAGTATGCCTCGATCACTTCATTCGCCGATTCAGCATGCCCTAGATAGATTTTTATGCGCTGTCCATTCACCTTGAACCGCACACCCTCCTTAGTTTCAAACTCGACTGCTCCATGAGGGAATAGTTGGGTAACCGTGTAAGGACAAGTCCATTTGGACTTGAGTTTGCCTGGAAACAAGCGCATTCTGGAATTGAATAGAAGCACTAAATGCCCGACCATAAACTCTCGTTTTTCAATTTTGTTGTCATGATACTTCTTCATCTTTTCTTTATATAGGGCTGAGCTTTCATAGGCTTTTAAGCGAAATTCATCAAGTTCATTCAACCCATTTAACCGTTGCTCTGCAGCTTCGCTCCAATCAAATTTTAACTTCTTCATAGCCCACATGGCTTTATGCTCTATCAACCGGAAGATGACAAGCTTTCCCATATACAAGGTTGTATGGAGACATACCTATGGGAGTCTTATAAGCTGTTCGGTAGGCCTCCATGGTTAAGGAATATCTAGGGTTACCATGTACTCTAGCCTTGTACTTAACTAGAGCTACTACCCAATAACACTCGCTCGGTGCTAGCGTTTATTCTCATAGATTAATTTACCTAAAGTATCACATGAAGAGGTTTCATATTTAGTTCATAACCTAGCAACATTTAACCTTACTGAAGAGAATTCACTAAGGATACCTACAACGGTCAAGAAGATAGATTACTGATTTTCTTAAGGATGATTTCATGCCGTTCTATCCAATCAAACATAAGTCCACCATTTACACAAGAAGGATACCATTATGACTTTCAACTTCAAGGATATCATAACCTTCCAACTAGGTTTAGGACTGAGAGGATTTATCATACTTAAGAAAGAAATTGTATTCACATTGTACCTGTATCAAGTAAGGGACACAAGTCTACTAAAACAAGACACACATACTTCACCATATCATATATAGAATATTATACTAGAAATACATAGGTATAACCAATATCATATATAGATAATACTAATAATAAAAAGAGTATCATCAATCTACGTATAAAAAGTATCATATGATCTATAACGAAACATCATACTTCAAAATCAAGTAACCAACAAATGACTAAACTATAGTTTGAACACTTCGAAATTCCAAGACGTGTTCTAGACCCTAGCATAGGTGTCATAAGGTTTAGAATATTTTACGGTCCATTTTGATAAATATAAGTTATTTAGGATGTCTAGAAAACAAAATATCCAAGAACGTCCATGACGTCCGGAAACTAGTTCAATGAGGTGTTAGTGTGACATAGCCTATTTGACTAGCTATTGTGAGTTAGAAATTCATGAAATTTGGTGGTAGGGCGTTCAATATGTGTTTAAGTTGAATCATGTTATAAAATTTAGGGTACTACTCCCCAAGGATTAACTAAGGTCCCTTGAGGAGCCCTTGCATTATGGGGTCAAGACTGCGTGTTCGCCCACGAAGGGGAACGACGGAACCTGTGTGGATTGATGGGGCATCGATTCCATCCATTGACGAACACATAGACAATTACTCGAAGGACCTCTTAGTCACAGTATTTGTCAAATAATACGGATGTGCATCACAGAAGGGAAGAGTGGTCGTCAATTGAGCAACATTCCGTCTATCCTGCTTTCGTCTGTGGTCACTGTAGGTTGCTGCACGTTTTTAATTAGTTCTATATAATTAATTAAGGGGCTACGTAGTTAGTAATGGGTTAAGGGAGGTCTAATTAAGTTAATAAATTACCTATATTAAAACCCTAACCTAAATTAGAGTAACCTATGTTAATAATTCCAAATCCCTACACTCTCTTCTTTCTCTCTAGTGAAGAAAACAATTGGAGATCAAGATAGTGGCGGGTTTAATGGATTTAAATGGTGAATTTCCTCAATAAATATTCATAAATTATAAATATATCGGATCTGATTCACCTTTGATATCTCTTTCCTTGAAGGGTTCCAACAAATTGATTTCCAAAATTGACTTTTCAAGTGGGTTTTCATCCAATAAAAAAGTGATGTTAAGAATTGGATTGTTGATTATTACTTTTGTATATTATGAATGTATTAACATGTATTTTAACTCAATTATTATATATCATGATGGTTTGGTCTAGTTTGTAGAAGATGACCTTTACCCCTTAACCCTTGGTTGTGATCTCGATATGAATTCTATTGTATTGGCTTAATTAACTTGGTTATTGGTTGAATTACTACTAGATGATGTTGTTATAATTATCGTTGACGAGTTAGGGTGAACTGTAGTGTTTTCATTCTAGTTCTTGAAAATTTATCTACGTTAAAAATTATGTAAGAATTGACCCTAGAATCTTGTCTTAAGCTTTGATCGAATATTCAACTGAGATGTAGTAATTCTTTAAGACTTGATATTTTGTTGGTCATTGAATTATTATGATTTTATACCGTAATTGGATTTTATTAAGGGTGTATGGCAAGACCTTGATAATGAACTATGAAGGAGACTTGGTAAGTCTGATGATCCTTATTTGTTTACTTTAAATTGTGGTTAATTGGGATTAAGTCATGATGTTACATTGTAGTATTACATGTATAAGGATTGATAGGTTTGTATGATGTTGAATTTAAATGTCTTGAATATGATTTGTTAGGTTTTAGCTTAAGATGTAAATGTTATAAGTATGTTGAATGATATACCAATCTGATGTATCATGATATAAAAATTTTAACATGCTAACCTCACATATGTGAATTGTAATGAAAGGATTATACTCATGCAATTATTGTTGATCTATGATGATGATGATTAAGATTATACAAGGGTTATAACCTATGACCTAGAATAAGCTATGATGATAAATCAAGACATTAAATACATTTCAGAAAGGGACTTAGCTTCGCACTGAGTGAACTTGACAATGGGAGGTGATGGTTTTCCATAGTGGAAGATCTACCCTATAGTTCCACATGTGACATTGTCTTCCCAATGAGAAATACTATTCCAATGGGTTTCCATGAGCGGAGTCCCCAATTTCCAAGTGGTATGTAAAGGGATTAACCTATGTCTTAGTTCTTGAACTATATTTACCCAATTGGAAGACTACCTAGTGGATCCATCTAGAAAGCTACATTTATGTTTAATCTTACTTTGTCTTGTAGACCACTTTCCTTTTATGTAAGTTTTTAAAACACGAGATTCCACATTTAGCTCTTATGGTATATGTAGGTTAAGGAAAGTGTTCCCTAAACAAATATAAAGTAATGGAGTACAAACCAACTAAGTATCATAAGAGGTTTGAATTAGCCTAGGTAGAGGTATGTGACCCTACCTACACCTTGCACTAGTTTGCCTTGAGGGAAGACTTAGGAGGTTTTTCTTATGTGTTAATATTCTTATGTTGATATATAATATGTATATGATGAACTTGCACATTATTGATACTATACGTTGATATGTGTGACTTATTATTATGTGTTGGTCTATATTGTTAAAGTATAATGTTGTGTACTCTTAAATGCTATGTTATGTGAAGTGTGAAGTTGGTCATGATTCTTTTTGGGTTACTTGATTGGGTGAAGTAAAGGGGCTTTGCTTAATCACTGCACTTGTTGACATGATAAGGTTTGTGGGTAATTGTCTTACTTCGGTTATGATGAAATGTACTCGTAGTAATGTATGTTGCTATTATGACTTGATGATAGAGTTACTTGACTAGGTGTTCAGTTATAGTATGTGCATGTTGACTTGACTAGTTTTGATGTTGTTGGTCTTGTGATGTACTAGCATATGACTTAATTAACATGTTATATTGGTTTCCATGGTCTTTTTGAATATACATAAAGGTTTTTCATGAAAAGTGCATACTTTATGAAATGTCCCTTTTCTTAGAATAATTTCAAAAGTATGTGTGCACTGATCTCATACTTAGTACAAGACATGTACTAACCTGATTTCTTCCTTTTCCCCAACATTTTAGGTTGCGGTCATTGAAGTGCTTTTTAAGATGTCTTGAGGAAGAGTTGGATCGCTTGATCATCCAAGTAGGGTTGGTCCTCACTTTCCGAGGGCGATTCCACTATCAAACTAATGGAGTTGTTTTGAGTTTAAGTCTCTTATGTTTCTTTCCTTTCAATTGAGTAGTAAACATTTTTATGACCTCTATGTGGTCTTAATAAATTGATGCATGTGTTAGGCCCAATTTGATATACTCTTATTTGATTTTTAATAGATGATACGACTATTAGAACTATGTTATATTTTATATTTTTATGTGCAATAAAAGTAGAATTCTAAGTTATCTTCCTATACGAAAGGTCTATGTATACACGATATATTTATACAATGTGTATGTAGATGTCTATGTAACCCTCCATGTAAAAGTAAGGAAAAATTTTAAAGTTTCCCCTAAATTTGACCTAAGAATGTAATGATGTAATCTAAAAGGGTAGTCTTAGTCCTCAAAGAGGACGACGAGGCCGGTTACATCTAGGGGGTATTCTTAGATGTGACAAACTTTGTATTAGAGCATGAGGTTAAAAAAATCTTTGAGTCAATGTCTATCTCAACCACGTCTACGCAGGTTCATATTCATATTTGTGAAGTGTGCCACACTTATGAATATGAATCTATGTGATGCTTAGAAAACTCTCACTTTCGTGGATGTCCAATGTAGTGCCTTTAGAGTTTTATCTCTCTGTGCTTTTGCATGTATTCCTCTTATTGTGATTATAGGCAATGAATACTCATATGAATGCGACACAAACACTTGAATAAGAGATTGCAAATGCAGGAGTTCCTCCCTGTGGTTATCAAGTTCCTCCTCTTGAGGAATATGGGAATGATGACCGAACCCCGGTGAATCCTCTTACATTATTGGAAGAGAACATAAGGGCCGCTCTCTTCCAAATTGACCACGCCAATACTACCCAAGAACAATCCGCCACTACTCAATCCCAGACCATGATGGCCTAAGCTAATCGGGAGATTTTACCCCCGGCAAATCAACAAGTTGCTACCATGCCCTCACTAGGATGAACTCTCCTACTTTTTATGGGTCAAAGATATAAGAAGACCCCCAAGAGGTCAATGATGAAATCTAAAAGATCCTCTATTCTATGGGGTGGTGTACTAGTGAGAAGGCCGAGTTATCCACCTATCAACACAATGATGTAGCTGAATCATGGTACGTCAAATGAAGGTACAATAGGCCTTTAAGAGGTAGACCCGTGACTTGGGAAGTGCTTAAGAATAATTATATGATAAGTTCTTTCTAGGAAGAAGAGGGAAGATAAAGTGGTGGATTTCATCAATCTTCGCCAAGGAGGCATGATTGTTCATGAATACTCTTAAATTCACTAAATTGTCAAAATACTCTCCTTATTTGGTTTTCTATTCTAGGGATGAAATGAGTCATTTTGTAATGAGTGTGTCGGATAATTCGTAAGAGGAGTGTAATTCAGATATGCTACGTGACAACATGAAAATTTCTCGTCTCATGGTTCATGCCCAACATGTAGAAGAGGAAAGGGCTCAGAGGAAGAGTAGATATTTCAAGAGGGCAAGATCTTTTGATGAAGGTTTTTCAAAAGGAAGGATTGAGATACACGACAAGACTAGGTTTAAGAAGAGGGTTCAAATAAAGTTCCTACCAAGTTCCCTAAGACTAGAGATGATAGGGTGTCTAACCCTAAATCTATTAATGGAATTGATGCTAGGTCACCAAACAAGAAGACTACTTGTGCCAAATGTGGAAAAGGTCAAGTAGAATGCTTAGTTGGAATGGGTATTTGCTTTGGTTTTGGATAGTGTGACCACAAGCTTAAGGATTTCCCTAATTTGATGAGTCAATATAAGGGTAGTGGTCAAGTTCAAGCAAGTGGTTCAAAGGAGGCTTCGAAGAAGAACCACTTCTATGCTCTCCGCTCTAGGGATGACCAATAGACTTCTCTCGACGTGGTGACGAGTATGTTGAAAGTTTTTCTTATTGATGTTTATGCCTTACTTGATCTGCGGTGCTACTTTATTATTTTTTAACCCTTTAGTGGCTAAAAAGTTTAGCATTTTATCCGATATCTTGCATGAACCATTTATAAAAGGCTACCCAAGTTGGTGAGTTGGTTGTTGCAAAAATGGTGTATAGAAATTGTCCTATATTATTGCCCAATAGAGTTTCTTATGTTGAGCTAGTAGAATTTGATATGATTGATTTTTATATAATTTTTTGTATGGATTGGTTGCATGCTTGCTTTTCCTCTATAGATTGTCAAAACGAGGGTTGTAAAGTTTAACTTTCCAAATAAGCCCGTTTTAAAATGGAAAGGGGGAACTTCTATTCCTAGATGACATATCATCTCTTGTTTGAAAGAGCAAAATGATATCAAAAGGGTGTTTACACCATATAGTAAGATTCCAAAATTTAGAATAATTCTTCACATTGAATCAGTCATCGTAGTTAGGCAATTTCCAAAGGTCTTTCGTAATGATCTTCCCAATTTTCCTCCTAAACGGGAAATTTATTTTGGTAGTGACTTATTATCGGATACATATCCATTTCAATTCCTCCTTATCGAATGGCTTCGGCCGAATTGAAAGAGTTGAAGGCTCACCTCAAATATATACTAGAAAAAAGCTTTATTAGACATAGTATTTATCCAATGGGTGCTCCGGTGTTGTGTAGGAAGAAGGATGGGTCTCTTAGGATGTGAATTGATTACCACAACCACAATAAAGTCATAATCAAGAACAAGTGTCACACCCAGAGAGTACACAAGAAATGAGATCGGTGTCGTCGTCCTCTCAGAAGACTCAGATAAACCCTTAGCGTTTGTCATAACATGTGATGAGTAAAAATTACGGAAAAATAAATACTTCACCATTTTAGGCCTACGCCACTTCGATAAACATATCTATCCCATAAAACTACACTTTTAAGTGTGGCCTTAGCTTCCTTATTTCCTATAATTCGTAAGTGTTGACTTTTCTACGTAATGAATGACAACACATTGAAGTGTAGTCCTTTGCCATGTTCACACCATAATCTACAACCCTATGAGTTCACTTTTATGTGTGGCAATACTATTTTGGCTATATAATATTTATATGGCACCATTTCTAATTAAAAATTACCAATATTGTTTTGAAATAAATAACTCCAAGCATTTACTAGGCTAATAAGTAATTAAATATAGATATTTACAATAAAGTTCCTATGATAGTACATGTACACAATAGTTCATAGTTCAAGAAGTACTCTTACAATAGTTCAATATATCTTAGCAATGAATATATTATATATAATCAAATAAAATGTATTCAAACTTTTACAATAGTTCAAAACTCTTCATCATCCACTTCAATGAGATAAAATTGACTTGTCTTGATCCATCAAATTTGATCACCTTCATTCCCCTATATATTTAAAAGGTACAACTATATCATATTGCAACAGCGATAGAAGCGTAAAGTAGTTCTAGACTAATTCCAAGATTGCAGCTCTTACAGATTGCAAATTGCAGAGTGCAGAATTTAGGAATTCAATTTGCAGATTATGAGGCTAAACAAAACAAAATTTGAGAGTACAGTGCCAGTTCAAAATTAATTCTCTCAAGTTTATCTCTCAACTATCACACTCAATCTCTCTTGTTATTTCACAAGAAATTCTCTACCAAAATAAGATGTAAAAACAGAAAATAAAAACATTAGAAAACAATAAAAAGTTCTCTACACTCAAAGAACATTAAAAAAAGTATACAAGAAAGCAAGCTAACATAAGAAACGAAAACTTTGCATCATCTTCTCGACCGGTTTTTATTGAAGGTTTAGGGGAGGTTTTGGGAAGAACATAGAAGGTGTGGAAAGATGCAACAAGGTATGAGTTATATCTCTTGGAATCCTTTCTCCAAGAGAAATTTCTTTCAACAATATCCAAACGTATGAAACTAGGGTTGTCACCTTGAATGTTGAACTCCTTGTCCCTAGTCTCCTTCCTATTTCAATCTAAATTAGGTTAGAAATCATGTTGTTGGTATTATTATTGGTAGTTCAGTGAGAAATATGATGTTCTTTGTGATTTTTTTTTAAAAATATCAAGCATGTTCAGTGATGTCAACCGAGAATGATGTGGTGCAATATGTAAATGTTTGTTGTTGTTGGTATCCATTTTCAAGTCTTAAAGTAGTTAGTTTGATGACTTAAATTAACGTGCATAAAATGTGTAATTCGTGATGTTAATATGAGGTGTAAATGACTGATTTTAAGTGGAAAGTGCAGCTAAAACAACACTGAATCGACACCTAAGAATGTATAAACTAATGCCTGAAATATACCCCAAAAAGGTATTAAATGATCCATGAACTTTCCTAAGTTTTCAAGTAGAAATATTTGTAAAATATTCTAATAAAATGACTAATTTTCCATCAACAACTACATGCTTCATTAAGGCTAAAGTGTAGAAAGGAAATCTGGAAATTTAATTGTTTTCAAAGGGGTGAGGCCACAAGGGTTCGAACCTGTGACCTACCCGTATAATACCTTTATTTTGCAAGTACAAAAAAAAAAGGAAAAGGGGGTTGGGGAGTTTGAAATAGGGTGTGCAGGCGAGTAAGGAGAAGAGTAAAAAATTAAATAAATAAAATGGGAGGCGTGGGAATAGAATCCACGACATCCAGTTAGCGAATGAAGGGAAGTGAAATCATAAGAAAAAAATGTGAGGCGTGGGAATCGAACCCACGACTTCAAGGCTAGAAAGGAGAATGGGAGAATTAAATAAGAAATTAAAGTGAGGTTGTGGGGGATCGATCCCACAACCTCAATGCCTATACATAGCAAAGGCAAATGTTAAATAACAATATATGAAGGATGCTGTGGGGGTTTGAACCCACAACCTTCCAATTCAAGAAAAATGAAAAATAAAATAAAAAAGGTTGTGGGGCTTCGATCCCACAACCTCATGGTCTAGGCGAACTTGACAATACAAATTTTAAATGAAAAAATAAAAAGGGGTTGTGGGGGTTTTATCCCACAACCTTTGGTCAAATAAGAGGGGAATCCAAGGAGAAAAATAAAGATAGAACGTTGATGTTGGGGCTCGATTTAGGGTCCCAATGTCATGAAGACTAAAAATAATGTCAAGGAAAATGTAAGTATTGTCCAAGGGGTTCATACTTTGGTTCCCTTGCCCGAATTCTATATTGATAAATAAGTCATATGTGAATTAAATGCCCAAGAATAATGCCACCTACTTAGATCGAAATCGAGAACTCGTTGATTGGTACCGATCCTGGTCATTCATAGATAGTCGACGCTTTTATTCATAGGCTATCGCCCATGGCATACATACAAGATGCATAAGTCTTGTACTACATAATCTTAGGAAGATATCAGTCACTTAACAAACTATGAATGAAGCCTAATGGCTAGTATTTATAAACTCATAAGTCTAGCATACGATTTAAAATAAGTGAACCTAAGATGTATGTAATGAAGTGATGAAACTCTAGAAGGGTTAAGTACTAGTGTAAGATACACTAAATGGCCAAATGCATTGGCATTTGACGAAATTAACAATGAAATGATGAAACCCTAGAAGGGTTAAGTAAGAGTGTGAAACACACTAAATTGCCAAGTGTATTGGCATATGGTGAAATGAACATTCACATAAAAAGGGGTGAGTAATTATGAAGATAAAATGTGCTAATGTTAATGAATGTGGTGAAAATATGATATGAGGCTAATGTAAAAGATCGGAGCAATCTCAAATAATGTTAACAAAATGTACTCACCTATAAGAGTGTAATGTTAATGAAGAGATCAATCTCTATAAACACTCAAATGAAAGTATTGAGATTAACACACTCAATATTAATGATGAGATAACTATGATGTCTTCAACTTGAAGCCAGCTTCCATGTCGTATGAGTTGTATGTAATAGAACTTTATAGTGAGCATCGATAGACTAGATATGAGCGGGGATGCCTTCTTTCGGGAAGGGCAATGGTTCATGTAACTCTCATGAGATGAGACTGTTTGGCATGCCGGGTACGGGTCTCCTTATATCTTTTAGTCATCGAACCTATATTACCAATATAGGGATCTGGCAGTGTTCAATTCCTATGTACGCTAGCATGTTTTGGGTCACTTTAGCCGGTGATTCCACCTTTCTTGGTGTGGGGTTTCATGACAGTGGATTTCATAATGCTCACATGATCTATGTCGGTTAAAGTTAAAGTTTCCAATGAATGAATGAGGTCAGCCTCAAATGATGCACATAATGAAACGAACGATACCAAAGATGTTAGGATATGTTAATCAAGAGGTGAGTTAGATTCAAGAGATGACATTTGGTAATTCTTTGTCATTTGACAACAAACCCGATGAAAGTCTTAAACTACATTCAATGTATAGTTGGTGTTTACACTGGCCCATGAATGAAATGAAATGAAGTACGTATAAATGAAAAAAGCAGATTCCCTCGTTGAATTCCCATATGTTGTGCCCTTATTTTTTGGAAGTCTTAATGTCAAGTTTATGGTTCCAAGGTCCCATGGAATACAAATGAATGATAGGAACAACGTTATGTGTTATATGAATCATGATATGTGCTATGTGAAATATGTTATGTGCTGTTTGCAAAATCATAAGTTTGATTATGCATGTTACACTCATGGCATGACTTTCCAAATCCAAATTTAGCATGTCCACTGACTTGATTTTCCATAAATCATGTTGTTAGGAAAGAGCTATTCTTTCTCATGCATGTCCTTAGTGTGTGCTTTCTGATACTTATACTTAGTACAAGTGTGTACTAATTCAATACAAATATCTACTTTTAGGTGCAGGCAAGGTGGATGTTAGATCTTGCAGTATGACGTTGCAGGTATTCAGACGTGGATATTTCATCCAGACTTAGTAGGTCCTCATTCTTCGAGGCTATCTACTATTATAATCTAGCTTATATGTAGGATTTATCTAGTAGAGCATGTTCCACTAGTTTATCATATTCTATTTCATTTCAAACTTTGTATTGGTGCCGTTTTTGCAAGTACACATTTAATGCAGCTACGAGCTATTTATTTTATTTGATTATCTCTATATTAGATGGTTGATTTGTGAACGCCCATAATGTTAAGTTTAAAATGTTTAGCATGAAGTAAGAAGACAAAAAGTTCAAATTTTCTACTAAAATTAATCTATATGAAGTAAGAATGATGTACGTAGGCTTGTATGTGACCTCTAAGAGGTCAACGATGCCGGTCTCATCTTGTGTCTAGCCTGCGGTTTGTAAAAAATTTGGCATCAAAGCACTAGGTTATATTCCGAGGATAATAGCTTCACATCAACCACATTGAGTAGTTTCTAAGTAATTGTAGTGAAGTGCACCACTATCCTGAATTAAAGACTAAATGATGTGTAGGAAAATTTCCCTTCTTCTCATCTCATCGTGCCTTTCCTAATGTTTACTTTCCTAATGTTATGAGTGTGTTTAACATCAATACCTGTTTTTTTAACAAAGAATGGACACTAGGAGAACTATTGGTCGTTGGAGAGGAGTAGAAGCTATTGAGAACAATCAGGTTTTACCCCTGATACGCTCAAACTTACATCTCAAATGAGAAGTAAAGCGGTCGCGTCAAGTAAATAACCCAACTAGTGAGGTTTGGATCGTTCCCACGAGGAAAATAGTCTAGACTTAACTTCAACTTGTTATTACTATTGTTCGGTTGATGACTTCCTTAGAAAGTAAAAACATAAAAAGGGGGGGGGGGGTTCTATCTCTAAATAAGTGAAAATAAAAAGCGAACTTGAAAGAGACAATTACCAGATTTTAATTTTTGGTTTTAATCAATTAATCAAAGTAACTAGGGTTTACGTGTTCCCCACAGGTTCATAACTTGATAATTCTAACTATAGAAATTCTTTCCTAGTATCTTGCATGCAAAGTGATAAGTTATGTATTTCTAAATCCTTGGTCCGGCATCTAAAAAATCTCACTCCGCACCTTGGTCCGGCTACGTGTGTTGCTTTCCTAACCCTTATCTTTACCTCATATTAAGCATCGTATTCGATATTTGACTAAGTTATTACCTTGTACCAATCAATACTAGCCTATTAGATAGTAAACACTAAATCTATGTTAATAATTCTTTTCCTATTACCTACCTCCTTGGTCCGGCAAGTAGCATTAAGGCGAGTTCTAACGTTTATCATCTGTTAAAAAGAATTCTAAGCAAAAGAATTATTAATACATGCAACACACTATTCTAGAATGGTTATTTTAGCTATGGTTATCTCATTATTTGCATATGGTTCCCAAAACCCTAGTTATGGAGTTTAGTTCCTCATAGCCATAAACACAATATTCAAATATGTTAAACAAGAATTCATGTACTTACTTCAATAAGAAAGAATAAAGTCCAAAAATTTTCTTGATTAATCACCAAAAATCACTTGTAATAATCTCCAAAAATCAAACACTAATACACAAAGTCTAATAATATGATGTCTAATCTCCCAGAGTCTAACCTCAAAAACGAGGTTTTTCGAACTATTTATAAAAAAAGACCTAATTACACAAGGATTCTAATTACTGGAAATCTGCCAAAACGCGGCTGGGTTGACGGACCACGCGACGGACCGTCGTGGACTCCGTCGTCCCATACTTGGTGCAATTTCTTTTGCTGCTTTCTTCATTCCCCTCGACGGCAAGTGTGACGGACCGTCATAGGCACAACGGTCCGTCGAGGGTCTTTGCTTCAAAATACTTCAATTCTTGGAATTTGGGTACTGGGATCACTTTTCTGATCTTCACAACGAACCTGCAGGACGGACCGTCATAGCCATGACGGACCGTCCCAAGCTTCGTAATCCCACACTTGGTCAGACTTCCCCATCTTCCTTCAGCAGCTTCTCTACGCTGCCACCTACCGACCGTCACAGGAACGACGGACCGTCATAAGCTCCGTAGGTGGTCTCTTCTGCATTTTTTTGCTCAAAATCTCCGCTTTCAGCTCTTGACAGATTTCCTGCAAAACAAAGAGAAACTTATATCAAAATTCGCACAAAAAAGGCTTTCGGAAAGAATAAACTTAAGGAAGAAGTATTAATTATACCGTGAAACCACGGTATATCAACACCCTCAACTTAAATTCGTTGTTTGTCCTCAAGCGACGCACTATGACTCACTACACAATCTTTGTACAATAGTATTCATGTTTTATCCTTTGCAATCATTTGGCTATCAATCCCAATTAATCTCATCAAATATATGCATGCTATCACTATTAGGCTTGAATTTTGTGGGATTCAAACATGACACAGACTCACCATGCCCTAACAACTATCCTCTTCAATTTCTCATCGACGTGCTAACAATTCCGGTATTGCAACTAGTGTCCTCACTTTAGAACAAAATCCTCATTTTTCACACAATGATTTCAGTTTGAGTATAAGGATTAAATATCAACACTCGCTCTCAGAACAAAGTCACACTCATTCATACCTATTGCCATAAGCTTGCCCTTATTTTCACTGCCTTAAGTTCGCTATACAACCATTAGGATTACGATAGGACTTTTTTAGCTTGTAACGTAGGCTCAGAGTCAGGTAGGGTATATTTAGATATACTTTAGTGACTTTTTGCCCTCCTTGACATATCGGCTAAACCTTACACTTTCTATGACTTTATCTCGCCTAGTTTCTCCCATTCTTTAACCTTGCTATTTTCCCTTCTTTCTTCATTTGTGTAGGTGACGCTTTTCTTTTCTTATTTGTAATTCTTGAATATTTTTTTTTCTTTCCTTTTGTTTCAAAGAGTTCCTTAGTCACTTTACTTTTGTTCTTTCTCTGTCTTTGTTCTTTCAACCCCACTTTCCAGAGCATTCCTCAAAACAGCCACCCTTAACTCATGGCTTTGCCATTAGTCAAGGTACACAATACCCAAAGTCGGGTCAGGTCCATAATGAAGGTTGTTTATGCATTAGCCACCCTCAACTTATGCTTTTGGCATAAGCTGAGGTGCACATGTCCAATGAGGGACAAGGGCCAACATATTGTTCCCAGAAAAGATCAGTTGGGGTGAAAAAGAAAGGTCTAATTTTAAGCTCAAATTATTTGGATCAAAGAAGGATAACTTTCATTTGGTTTCTTTTAATTAGGCTAGAAATGGGCTATCTTGAATAAGGGCCTATGATCCTTTCCTAATTGTCTGTTACAACTTACTTTTAGCAGGACTAAGCAGGCAAGTTCTAGCTCAGTACCAGTAGTGGACTATTCAACTTTCCTCACACTCACTTGACATCTCATCACTATACCTGATTATCAGACACCTAGTTTGACTTGAAGATTTAGGGTAATGCAATGGTGTAACTCTTTTTCATGTTTAGAGCCACACAATTATAAGTTACTACGCCTAGTCATGCAACATTTTCCAGTTTTATCAGGATATCATTTTAGCCATGATGCTTCAGAGATAAACTATGTACAAAAGATATAATGTGTCGGTTCAACAGAAAAAATAAATCGGTCTTTTGGGGAAAAAGAACACAGGCAAGAAAACCCCAAAAGAGGATAGTGAGTTGGGCTACTCAGACTTCACCCTAACATTCACTTTTCATTTACCCCACCCCCAACAAAAAAAGCATGCAATTTTCCTTAATGCATAAAAAAGATCTAAAGATTAGAGGGGTAGGTGAAGCAAACCTGTGGCGCATAGCGCCGTCGATCAGCAAGCTGGTGGGTCCGGTTTCCTGGAACCCACATCCTCTACAATCTGGACACCCTCAGATGTGTCCTCAGTAATATGGACACTCTCAGTGATGTCCTCAGCAACAACCGCACAATCAGTAATGCCTCCTGCTATCTCTACAATGCAGGAGCTAGACGCCCCAGCCGCTATCTGCGATGCTCTAATTTTGTGTGCCTCCGCCTCAGCATGTGAGGCTCTCCTCACGGCCTCCATATCTCGGCGCTCCTTCTTCCTTGCTCGCGCCTCATCCTTGGATTGATCCCTACGCCTCTTGGAACTCTCTCGAGGGGAAGGTGGGGGAATTTCTGAAGTAGCAAATAGGGCCGCCAATACAGTGTCCTCAGCAGGCTCGACAGGCTCTGGCACTCTCGCCTCTAGGATCGTATCGATGTCTGCACGAAGATTGTCTATTGCATCCATAAGGGTCGACAAATCTACCGGAGGGGCTGGGCGGGCTAACACACTCAACTCAAATGCATCTAGGCGCTGGTTAACCTCAGCAATCTTCCCCTCGGTAAACTGCTGCATCTTCCTCCCTATACGCGCCTCAGACTCAGTAATCGACTACGGCTGGATATGATGCAGAAGAGTGGCCATTTTTGCCTCCAGTTTTTGGACGCTAGCAAGCGTGACCAGTGTTGGTAGAGGGGCTGTGCGAGAGGAGCTCGGGGCTGGGCTACTACCCGGGATAGACTCGACCGGGGTAGTGTCAGTGGACGCCTTTGTAGCGGTGCGGGCCTGGGCCACCGTATCCGCAAGATCATCAGCAAGTGGTGGAACCTATGGACGGGCCAACTCATTGGCCTCGTCTCTGATGAGGCCGATGTCAACGGTGCCCTGCAGGGTCTTCAACTGATCTATGTGCCATATGGGCACACCTGCGGTCCTGCAAAGGGAAAAAATAATACACGGGAAGGGGTAGGTAGTAGTGACCTTGAATGCCCTCTCGTGCATGACTTCCTGGAGAAGCCATGCAAAGTAAACCTCGAATCCGGCTATCATCGCCGCCATCAACACTGCTCGATCCCAGGTTACGATGTTATCAGCAGCTGTGAGGGAAAGGCAGTGACGGACGAGCAGCCTCAAGAACTTCACGACGAACGTGAGGTTGGCCTTCTTGATGGCCCCCTTCGGCTCAGTGACCCAATCTGCACCCTCTCCGTCGATTGATAGGTGCAGGGCCATCCACCTCTTGGTGGTCTCCCTTAGTGCCTGCTCGCGCAAAAACATGCCATCTTCCACTATCTGCCAAGGGTAGCAAAACTCGGCAGTGTGGGGAGTCCACGTAGCATCTGTACTCTCGTCATATAGGAACTGACGGATAGCTGGCAGGAAAATGTCATCCTGCATGGCCCGGACTCGAACCTGCTCCACTTTGGCCTATTTAGTGGGAGAAGCCCGCCTATCGATCTGTGATCGGAGAGTCGCTACGTAGGATGCGTAGAACTCTCGGACCACTTCCAGGCTGTATCGTTCCAACGGACGGGCTGTCCACTCTAAGTGATGCCTGGTGAATAGGTTGTGGATCTCCGACATCGATGGAAGACTCCCTGTAAGTACCCGCCGCTCCAAGGTGAGTGTCCGAGTCATTACTCCTTTATCAGTCAGGAATTTGGCGTCAAAGTAAACTTGAAACTGGCCTTCAACACACCACCAGTTTGGCTGGTCAGAGGCTGGGGTAGGGACCTTGGCTGGTGAACCGAATGTAGAGTCTGAACATCAGACGAGGCCGACGCTGTAGCAGTGGCGGGTGTGGGAACCTCAGCAGAGCTTGAAGCTTCCTCGGACCAGGATACTCCTAAGGAGCCAGACGCTCCTTCCTCATTTGTGGCTGACCCAGAGGGTGTGCTGGTCAGTGTGCGCTCCTCATCATACTGGGAGGCAGTGACTACGCCGGACGCCACCGTCTTGGTTGTGGCTCTGGGGGCACATGCAGCACGGGAAGGTTCGGAAGTGCCTAGGGGCACATATTCAGGGTCCCGCTTATCATCAGAGCCGATGATCAAGCGTGTAGACGGGGCAACAGACTTGGATTGCCCGCGTGCGTAGGTTCGGTCTTGCTTGGGTGCCATAGTAGATAGTACCTGCAAAGGATCACTATTAGTATGAGTAGTGTCAAACAAGACAGGCAAGCCTATACGACATAAAACATTTAAAATAGTGTGTTAGTGATAGTGAAACTGTATCACACGACGGGCTAGATGACGGCTCATCGTGGATATGACGGACCGTCATGAGGTCCGTCGTGTTGTACTTAGTCTATGTATATAAAAAGAACCCTGAAGGAGGGGTCTCTGACCATCATGACGGTCAGGCACGATGGTCCGTCGTAAGAGTCCGTCGTAGGACACTTAGAAAATGTTGGGAGACCCTTATCAGAGGGGTCTCTGACCATCATGACGGTCGTGCAGGACGGACCATCGAGGGGACGACGGTCCGTCGTAAGTGTCCGTCATAGGACACTTGGAAAATGTTGGGAGACCCTTAGCAGAGAGGTCTCTGACCATCATGACGGTCGTGCAGGACGGACCGTCGTGGGTATGACGGTCGTGCAGGACGGACCGTCGTGGGTATGACGGTCCGTCGTAGGACACTTAGAAAATTTTGAGAGATCCTTAGAAACAGGGTCTCTGACAACTAGAATGGTTGTGCAGGACAGACAGTCGTGAAGACAACGGTCCGTCACAGACGTCGTTGGGCAGGGGTGCTAGGGCTTGTGCAACGGACCCTACGACGATCCATCGTGTGTGCGACGGTCCGTCATCGGGGTCTCGTTCTGAGTAGCAGTGTTAGAACAGGGGGTACCCTATGCATCCCCGATGAACCCACATGGTCTCGTAGTGTTGTGGACCTATATGTGTCTATACCAACGACCTAGGAAACTACCAATGCAAAATCACCTATGCCTAGGGTTATCAACGTGGCACATACGAACATTTTGAGCCTAGGTTTAGACATAAGCATATAAATGAAACAATATACGACTAAGAACTAAGCTAATACTAACTACAAAACAAAAATGCAAGATAAATGAGTATAAATTTAGAGACACATACCTTGGAAATGGAGAAAAACAACTGGAGAATGATTTAGTTGGCAATGTAGGTACCTACAGCAGCAGCACTGACTAGTGGATGATAAGTATAAAGCTTAACAGGATTTTGGGATAAATGATCAGTGAGAAGAAGTGTGGAAGTTGAAAAGAGAGGGGAAGTAACAGGGTGAAATATGGAGGGGTGGGGAGTATAATCGGTCAGATTTTGAATAGGGTCCAGCCGGGTTGGGTTGGGTAGAATTCATTAATCACGCGACGGTTCCCCGATGACGGTTCGTCGCACTTGCGACGACCCGTCGTAAGTTCCGTCGTGTGTGCCCTAATTTCAAAATGACAAAAAAACGTACCTGGTGTGACGGATGTATACGACTGTCCGTCGCATGCGCAACGGTTCGTCGATGTATCCGTCAGTGGCTGCTGCGGAGTAGTTTTCTGTAGAATATCCTGGTGATGTGCCTGCAAATTTAAAACCCATTAATACAAAAATGCTACCATTATTAAAAAGACGATAAGTATTGGGTTTCCTCCCAACAAGCGCCTAATTTTATGTAGCGGCGCGACTGGGGCCACTTGATTACTCAGACTTCATCAAGATGGTATGCCTCGACCACTTAATTCGCCGATTCAGCATGCCCGAGATAGATTTTTATGAGCTCTCCATTAACCTTGAACCGCACACCCTCCTTAGTTTCCAACTCAACTGCTCCATGAGGGAATAGTTGGGTAACCGTGTAAGGACCAGTCCATTTGGACTCGAGTTTGCTTGGAAACAAGCGCAATCTTGAATTGAATAGAAGCACAAAATCCCCGACCATAAAATCTCATTTTTCAATTTTGTTGTCATGATACTTCTTCATCTTTTCTTTATATAGGGCTGAGCTTTCATAGGCTTTCAAGCGAAATTCATTAAGTGCATTCAACCGATTTAACCGTTGCTCTGCAGCTTCTCTCCAATCCATTTTTAACTTCTTCATGGCCTACATGGCTTTATGCTCTAACTCAACCGGAAGATGACAAGCTTTCCCGTATACAAGTTGGTATGCATACATACCTATGGGAGTCTTATATGTTGTCCGGTAGGCCCAAAGAGCATCATCAAGACTCCTTGACCAATCCGTTCTACTAGCATTCACTGTTTTGGACAATATCTGTTTGATCTCCCGATTCGATACTTTCACTTGCCCACTAGTTTGAGGGTAGTAAGGAGTGGCCACATTATGGTGAACACCGTATTTCTCCAATAACCCCTTGAACAATCTGTTGCAGAAGTGGGAGCCTCCATCAATAATAATGGCCCTTGGGGTGCCAAAATGGGAGAATATATTCTTTTTCAAGAATGCAGTGACACTCATCCCTTCTTTGTTTGCGAGGGCTATGGCTTCGACCCATTTAGATACATAAACAACTGCTACAAGAATGTACTTCATCCCATGAGAACTCACGAAAGGGCCCATAAAGTCAATACCCCACACATCAAATAACTCAATCACAAGAATGGGGTTTAGAGGGAGCTCTCGCTTTCTTGAAATACCACCATCTCGTTGACATTTGTCACATGCTTTAGCAAACCCATGAGCATCTTGATGAAGAGTTGGCCAATAGTAACCACATTGCAATATCTTGTGGGCGGTTCGGATTCCACTGTGATGTCCGCCAATATGTGAAGAATTGCATGCCTCCAACACACTCGACATTTCACATTCTGGCACACAACGCCGAATAAGCCCGTCGGCACAACTCCTATACAAGTATGGTTCATCCCAAAAGAACTTCTTCACATCGTACATGAACTTTTTCCTTTAATGAAAGGACAAGTCTGATGGAACGGTATCACTAGCCAAATAGTTCGCAAAATCTGCGAACCATAGAATCAAGTCTTGTGAAGCAGCCAATACATGTTAATCGGGGAAAGTATCATCAATGTAAGTCTTATCCCCTAACTCTCTCATAGCTTCATCCTCTAGATGAGACAAATGATCAGCAACTTGATTTTCAGTCCCTTTTCTATCCAGCACTTCAAAGTCAAATTCTTGCAGCAGTAATACCCAACGAATCAACCTTGGTTTTGCATCCTTCTTCGCCATCAAATATCTCAAT